>NW_017670247.1:601509-629517 GCF_001879085.1 Nicotiana attenuata | reverse complement strand
AGAAGAGTCGCCACCTAATGATTAAAGTGCATTAGGACACTAAGAAGGGTTTGAGTTGAAGAACCAGAGTTTGGGTAAGGGCTAGAAATTATCTCGGGGGGAAGGTGTTAGGCACCCCCACAGATCCACTAGTGTGGTTCCCGGCCATGCTACAATTGTGACTTTAAATGTAAACAACAAATAAACATGCAAGACAGCTTTCGCATAACGATTGCAAACAAAGGGAAGTGTAAGAGTTAGATAAACATGCTGAAGTTTGGGAATAGGCGATTTCATAATTATTTAAAGAATATACAAGTGCAGAAAAAAATGGGGGTCCAATAATTGGTACAAATAATCAAACAAAGGAATGAAATGGGCGAAAATTTGGAAAAGAGAACAGTACTGGAAATTAAATAACTAAAAGAGATTTTAAATGATTAAAGTAAAAGACGGGGTTTAAAAGAACTGAAAACTGACAGTTTTAAAAATTCTGAAAAAAAGTAAACACATAAAGAGGGAGGGAGTCCTAGGTTTATAAATAACATGGATCACCCCACGCAACACCCGGTAACCATTTATACACGTGGTGTTATCGCGTGATCATCATATCCATGTCTACCCTTTCCCACCCCGTTAAGGTACTAAATCGCGGAATGGTCTCGTTACTTATTGTATGCTACTACCCGCCCCAATCCTATCAATCCCGGAGGCAGTTGGGACTACTAATCCTAAAGGGAAGGGATATTGGATTTTCAAAGTTTTAAAAGGACAAAAATCTAGTGCGACAAATAAAACACATAACAGTTAAAAGGGGAAAACACATAACAGTTAATGTCTCAAATAGGCCTCCTCATTCAAAGCAAAAAATTGTTTAGCATGACTTACAGGTACTGGTTAGGTTTTTAATTAAACTTAAACGTTAAAGGGGTGGCTGATTTATCACATATTTTCAGATAAGAAATCCAAATTAGGCCTGCCTGCTGGTTGTAATTATTAAAGACTGGTATAGTTAGTTAATTACCTAAAGGTTTGCCTAGGTGAGACCTATAAGCATGATGTCTAACAAGGTAAAGCATACTGATTTTAAGGAAGGATTACTGACTTTCGTTTTAGAAATAAACCTTTATTCTGTGCAAACGACATTATTACTGATTTTAAACTTGTAAACAAATCAGATTTAAACGATTGCTCCTATAGGCATGAATTTTAAGCGTCACTGATTTTAAAGTGGTTATGTAAATGCAGGAGTCATATAAGCATGGTATCTAGGATGCAGTTGGTTATTCTTTATCCTAGAGATTGTTTGGCCTAATGACATATGCATATGCAGAAGTGTAGAAACTTATAGGCATGGCGTCTATTAACTGAAATACAGAAACTTATAGGCATGGTCTCTAATGAAATGCGTAACTTATAGGTAGGATTTCTATATGCAGTAATGAAACAAACTATAGGCAGGATTTTTATATGCAGTAATGAAACAAACTATAGGCAGGATTTCTATATTAAAACCTATAGGCAGGATCTCTATATGCAGATACATAAACGAGAAATGTTGTGATTGCAGAAATAAAGACCTAAAACATGACATCTACCCCATATGCATAACATGAGAGACCCTCCCCTATTTTTACTATACACCCCATAAGCTATTACAAGGTTATTACAACTTGAATGAATCCAGAAAAGTAAATTACATCAGAAATAAAAATTTCAACCAAGGAGAGCCTAATTTAGACTCCTAGTCTGAAACATGAAATAAACCAACTTCCAAAGATCAGATTTCCAAAGCCTTTCTCATCTTTTGGGTGTGTCAAAGTTCCAAGGGGCTTCATGAACCCCAGGTAGTGCTTACATCCAAATACATTTGCAGGATCAGATTATAGTATAGTGTGGAAGGGCCAGCCCTCAAATGTCCAAGTACAGAGGGAACTCAAGGTTCCCAAGGCAAGGCTCATAGGAGGGGGGCAGAACTTAGAGTCTAAGAGTAAGTGTAAGTGCAATAGAGGGGGAATTAGGGAAGGCCATGGTAGGCTAGTGGTCATGCCCAGCAATTAGGATGCCGGCACACCCCTGACCAGCCTGTTAGCCAACTCTTAGGAGTTAGGATCTATTGAAGATCAAGTTCAGACCTGAGTAGTAATTTGGATACTGCCAGGCCAAAACCTTAACTCAGATACATAGAGGGGAATAGGGGGTAGGATTTATAATAGAAACAGTTGCAAGGAAAGAAACACACATAGTTTAATCACCAAACATGAACAAGAAAGTAAGCAAGAATGCTGAAACTATAAAATAAACACATAGGGGTGAGGCCGAAAAATTAAATCAGACATACCAGTTTCAGGGAAAATAGGTAAAAAAAAACAGTAGTCTTGAAAGCCAATTTGTAAGCCGGTAGTTCCAAAAGAACTCAGAAAAGCAGAGTGTTGAGAGAGTATTGAACTCAAAGAAGTTATTGTAAGTGTGTAAGTTGAAAGTAAAAGTTCGGGGTATTGAACTTGAAGTCTTCTTAAAAGTGCAGAAGGGTAGTCCCTTTTATAGTGCAGAGAAGCAAGTAAGAGAGGTAAGAAAATAGTTTGCAATCAGTCACATAGAATTTCCCTTCAGTTAAGGGATTTGATTTCAAACGGGTAGAAGATATTTAAGGAAAGAATTTGATTAAAACTTTCCCCAAAGTAATACAAGAAGGGGTAAATACATAGCAGTTATTTAAGGCAACATCCCAATGGTACACGGTTTGTAAAAAAGGGAAAGGGAATCAACCAGTAAAATCAAAATTACATGCTTTTACTCGAATGAATCAAGTCAAGAAAAGGGTAAAGAAAGGTTCAATTAGGGAAAATCAGTAACAATCAAGTAAACACCATTAAAGGAATCCGGAATCAATTAGTAGTTGGCAAAATCTTTTTGAAAGAAGAGTTCTCATATATAAAGCACACAAATATGTGAATCAAGAAGAGACTGTCAAGTTATTTAGAAGAGAGTTTAATCAAAGAGAAGTTCAGAATCATAAGCAAAGAGATACAGGTTCAATTTGCAGACTCATAGTGTGTCTGAGAGTCCACGGTCCCAAAGTGGAACCCTAACTCGAACACAAAATCAAAATCGTCAAAGGGAACCCCCAAAATCCTACCATTTCAAAATTGAATCAGACATGGAGGTGAGAAAGCAAGCCATTTGTTTCAGAGTCTCAAAAAAACAGATATGATAGCATGTTTGAACGCCAAAGGAAGAAAAATCATGAAGAACATATTTGAGAAAACTCGGAACCTAAACAAGTTCAGAAGAAGGAGATAATACAAACTTGAACACAAGTAGATGAAGCATGTAAGAACATGAACAGAGTCCAGTAAACAAAAATCAAATAACTTAACGATAAACACATATAGTAAAAGAGTAAAGAAAACATAGCAAAAATTAACAGGAGTAACATGTATAGTAGAAAAGAAAAGGTAGAAGACAGTACATGCGTAATAAAAAGAAATCACACGAGCAGGGTATGGACAAACACACATAAAGCAAAGAATAAGAAAAATCAGAAAGATTTTTTCCAAAAAATCCTTTTAGAAACCCTAAAATTGGAGAGAAACGATTTTGAAAAGAAACTTTTGAGGAAAACACTTTAGATGGCAAGAAAAGCAAAGATACAGTATAGATCTAAGCAAATAACGGTGAAAGAACCTCGAATAGCTTAGGGTTTTGGAGAAACCCTATAAATGAGAAAGGCTTGGAAACAGGTCCGATCTTGAGTCGGAGAGGTCAGGAATCAGGCTCCTGAGTCTTGAATATGCCGGAGCATGGCCGGAGCCATGAAATCAAAGGTCTGAGAAGATCGGAGAGGGAATCATCGAGGTCAGGCCTCGAAGCTTCGAACAAACATGGCTTACTGGTGAAGATAGGTGAGTACCAACTATCCATGGCCTAAGAAGCCATGGATTCCGGTGACCGGCGGTTGAAAAGTGGTAGGAGGAGGCTAGGGTTTCGGATAGTTTTTTAGAAGATTCAAGAAAGTTTGGGATTCAAAGGCGGCGGTCCAGGTGATGAGGGATTAGGGTAGGTCTTTGGGGTTAAAAATGGTAAGGGGGATTTGTGGCCGTTGATCAAAATGATCAACGGCCTGGATCAATTAATGGGAACCAGGCGGGTTTTAAACATTGGGTCGGGGCCGGGTTAAAATTGGAATTGGGCTGATTTAATTGGGGTAGAACTGGGTCGATTTAAGGGCTACAATTGAAATGAAATGGGGCTGTAATTGAAATGAACTGAGGCTAAATATTAAATAGCCAGTTTTACCCTTTTTTTATTTATAAAAAATAGTAAAGATGATTTTAAAAGCAAATTAAAAATACTGAAACTATTAATAGTGTATAAATATTAATTTAAAAATACTGGACCCAATTTTACAATTATAAAATGCTATTAATCTTAAAGTAGGCTACAATTGCAATTATATGCAATTTAGTCTTTTAAATACCAAATAAATTTGTAAAAATATACAAAAATCACCTTAGCTATATTTTGGTGTAAATATGAGAATAATATACGTCATTCACCAAAATGATAATCTTTGTGAATAATTATTGGATTTTATACTGCTAAAATAGACAATAAATTGATTTTAAAAATCTTTAAAAATTTTGTGAAATACCAAAACACTTGGGCATGCTTATATATGCATGTACATGCTATTTTGAAAGTATTTTGTATACGAAAATACATAGGAAAAAATTGGGTATCAACAGCTGCCCCTTTTTACCCGGAAAGGATGAAAGAGTTGTCGGATAAAGATATGATGGCCAATTTGACCGAACGAAACGACTTGAAGAATTTTGACTGAGCTCTGGTTCCTAGCTGCCTACATATCCCTGGTCTTACAGGAATCAGGCCATATGTAGTTCGGGATCCGTCGACGGAACATGCCGATGGAGACTTTTCCAAGGACGGGTGCGATGGATGGTCAAAATCTAGTAGGCTGCGGGAACCGGAGCGGGACCGCTCCTGCTGAGACGGCCGTTGCTAGCCGGTTTACCTGCAAATGAGCAATACAAACATATATTATGCATAAGTTTAAACATGATGCAAGTTCCCGTTGGACCATTAATGCTGTCTTTGGACGGTTATGATGACGTCCTCAGATCATGACGTCCTGGGCCATGAAGCGTATGATAAAGGATTCGCAGGCTATGAAATGATGTTCTCGGGCTATGAGAATGATGCCTCCGAACCATGATGCCTTTGAAAAATGATATGCAAGAGATAAAGGATTCCTCAGGCCATGGCATGGCGTTCTCGGGCTATGAAGATGGTGCCTCCGAACAATGACGCCCTTGGATAATTTGGAGATCTTTCAGCCCATGAAAATGCAAAAGGTGGCGATCTTTCAGCCCATGAGAGCGTAAATAAGGTGGCGATCTTTTATCCATGCAAGGTTTAAATGAAAATGGCGATTTCTCAGCCGATGCAGGATTTAAATAAAGTGGCGATATTTCAGCCGTGCAGAATGTAAGTAAAACGACGATCTTTCAGCCGATGCAAGATTTAAATGAAGTGGCGATATTTTAGCCAATGCAAGACATAAATAAAAATGGCGATATTTCAACTAATGCAAGACATAAATAAAAATGGCGATATTTCAGCCGATGTAGGATTTAAATGAAATGACGATCTTTCAGCCGATGCAAAATTTAAATAAAGTGGCGATATTTCAGCCGATGCAAAATTTAAATAAAGTGGCGATATTTCAGCCAATGCAAGACATAATAAAAAATGGCGATATTTCAGCCGATGCAGAATCTAAATAAAGGTGGCGTTATTTCAGCCATGCAGATGGAGGTAGAGCTTAACCTCGGAAGGCAGAATGGTAGCCTTATGCAATGCAGAAAATGCAGATGGAGGTAGAGCTTAACCTCGGAAGGCAGCATGGTAGCCTTATGCAATGCAAGAAATACAGATGGAGATAGACCTTAGTCTCGGAAGACAGAATGGTAGCCTTATGCAATGCAAGAAATGCAGATGGAGGTAGAGCTTAACCTCGGAAGGCATAATGGTAGCCATATGCAATGCAGAAAATGCAGATGGAGGTAGAGCTTAACCTCGGAAGGCAGAATGGTAGCCTTATGCAATGCAAGAAATGCAGATGGAGACAGAGCTTAGTCTCGGAAGGCAGAATAGTAGCCTTATGCAATGTAGAAAAGTAAAAGACGAATGGTAGTAAAATCTCTTAGCTGATAGCTGATTGCGATATTGTGACTGCTGGGGATATCATGTACGGATAGCAATTGTGAGTGGGTGTGATGGTTCAGAAGGTCGTATTCCCGAAAAGTATGAGTGTGTATTTGTTGATTTACAACTTGGGTGCCTGTATCCAAAGAAAAATCGTGAGTTTGTAGAGGGGAAAGGTTAGTTCGTATTCCCCATGGACTTCGCTTGTCCTGCTTGGCTCTGTTTTCAGTGATGTTGTGTATCATTGGGGTAGCGTCGCTAAACAAAGCAATTTGATAATAGATATGCATGACTTAGTAAAGTATAACATAAATGTATAATTGAAAATAATTTTTCTTTAGATGAACTGACGACTGCGACGCGGTTCAAGACATTGCAACCTCTTTTGCTCCGGAATTTTGAGGTTCCTCCTCAAAATTCTGCCCCAGTTTACTGGGTTGGTGCTTTTGACGGCTGCTTGCGATGATCGGCTGAAGTTACTTCGGAATTTTGAGGGTCCTCCTCAAAATTCTGCCCAGTTTCCAATTGCGGGGGAAATGAAAATTTTATTGAATTGTGACCGAAACCATAAGGCTGCCTACGTATCCCCTCTTAAACGGGAATCAGGTCGGACGTAGTTCAAATTATATCATATAAGGAAATCATAAATGTTACACATAGTATCGCTTCACTGCATCTTAATTGATCGGCTTCGGCCAAACTTCTCCGTCCATTTCTGCAAGTATGAGGGCTCCTCTTGTTAGAACCCGGTGAACCATGTACGGAACCTGCCAGTTGGGAGAGAATTTCCCTTTGGCTTCATCTTGATGTGGAAAGATTTTCTTCAATACCAGCTGTCCTGGTGTGAATTGTCTTGGCTTGACTCTTTTGTTGAAGGCTCGGGACATTCTGTTCTGATGAAGTTGACCATGACAAACTGCGTTCATTCTTTTTCCATCTATAAGGGCTAACTGCTCGTAGCGGCTTTTTACCCATTCTGCGTCGTCGAGTTCTGCTTCCTGTATGATTCTCAACGAGGGAATTTCTACCTCGGCGGGAATGACTGCCTCTGTACCATAAACCAGCATATAGGGAGTTGCCCCGGTTGATGTGCGAACTGTGGTGCGGTACCCCAATAAAGCAAATGATAGCTTCTCGTGCCACTGTTTACACTTTTCTATCATTTTCCTTAGTATCTTCTTGATATTCTTATTGGCGGCTTCTACGGCTCCATTCATCTGAGGTCTGTAAGCTGTAGAATTCTTGTGTTTTATCCTGAAGGTTTCACACATGGCCTTCATCAAGTCACCGTTGAGATTGGAACCATTATTAGTGATGATTGACTCCGGAATTCCGAACCGACAAACAATGCGGTCGCGGACAAAGTCTGCCACGACTTTCTTAGTTACTGCCTTGTAAGAGGCTGCTTCAACCCATTTGGTGAAATAATCAATTGCCACTAGAACGAACCTGTGCCCGTTTGATGCGGCAGGCTCGATAGGTCCGATAACATCCATTCCCCAAGCGGCGAACGACCATGGCGAGCTTGTTGTAGTAAGCTCGTTTGGAGGCACCTTTATCATGTCTGCATGCATCTGACAGCGATGGCACTTTCGGACATACTGGATGCAGTCCGTTTCCATAGTCATCCAAAAATAACCTGCCCGGAGTATCTTCTTGGCTAAGACAAAACCGTTCATATGTGGACCGCAGGTCCCAGCATGGATTTCTTCTAACAGTTTAGATGCTTCCTTTGCGTCGACACACCTTAGTAATCCCAAATCAGGAGTCCTCCTATACAGGGTTCCCCCGCTGTGGAAGAAATTGTTGGACAATCTTCGAAGTGTGCGTTTCTGAGTAGTATTTGCAAGCTCTGGGTATTATCCTTTTGCCAAGTATTCCTTAATATCGTGAAACCAAGGTTTTCCATCTGCCTCTTCTTCGACATGAGCACAGTAAGCTGGTTGGTCATGAATTTATACCGGAATAGGATCTATGAAATTCTTATCTGGATGTTGAATCATAGATGATAGGGTTGCCAATGCGTTGACAAACTCATTCTGGACTCTAGGAACATGCCGGAATTCCATCTTTGTGAATCTCTTCCTCAACTCCTGTACATGATGCAAAATCGGGAGTATCTTGGAATTCTTAGNTGACTAACGGTTGAACCCAAAGGAAAGAACAGAACAAAGCAGAACATACCAAGGGAACAAGAAGATACCCATTCAATCCATTATGAACTTACAAATCCCCAACGACGAAGCTGACCCGGAATCAAATGCTTGACCCATTGATGAGAATTGTACCATAATTATTAGCTGAACCTTCGTTCGTAGCTAATAGTTCGTGCCACAATTCTCATCGTGAGCTTGGAAGGAAACGAGGCGGGATCTAGAAGAAATTGGATCGTTTCAAAGATGCATGTCCGAAATATGGCCGCAAATGAAAGACAAGGCATTCTTGGTAACTAACAGACCCTTTTTGATGAAGAACTGAGGGGTTCGTGCAAGTATTAACACGAACTGAAGATTTAAATCGGAAAATTGGAACAAAAAGAAAAAAAAAGTTTGAATTTTCATATTTTTGATCTGCGATTTGGCGGAGTTGAATGATCTTTTGGGGAAAACGAGTGTGTGATGTGAAAGAGGGGATGATGAGGATTGGCTGGTAGAAATTTGGGGGTGTTTGGAGGAGCTCCACTGCCGTGAGACGATTTCCGGCCGGCGGAGCAATGGTGGAGGCGGGTGTTGATTTTAGAGAAGAAGGGGATTAGGTTTAGGTCTAATGTTTTAATCGGATTAAATGAAAAACCAATGAGTTTGGTCGTTTAATGTTGGAGGAAGAGTGAAACGACGTAGTTTAGGGCCAGGACTACGTCGTTTTGGCAAAAGGCTGACTGGACCGGGTGGGGCGATTGGGCCGGGTATTTGGACGGGTAACAGGCAAAAAGGGTTTGGGCTTGGGGAAACTAATTTGAAATGGCCCAAACAATTGGCCTCTATTAATACAACCATTTTTTTTATCATTTTCTTTTTCTTTCTTTTTTTTTATTTTCAAATAAAAATAAAACCTAAATTAACTCTTAAAACTAGATTATCCTACCAAATTAATTAATTCCAAATAATAATTAACAACGAACTAATTAAATACCAAATTAAAGAAAATTACCAAAAATTCCAAATCAAAATAAAATGCAAAGTTAAATCCTAAATGCAAAATGCAATATATTTTTTTTGGTATTTTTCATGAATTATATGAATTAAAAGTGCACACAAACTGCAAACAGACACGCAAACAATTAACAGAAAATGTCACAAAAATCCACCAAATTGCAAACATTGAAAGAAGTTATTTTGTTTTGAATTTCTGCGAGTAATTCATATAGGGCAAAAATCACGTGCTCACACCCGTTTGATGCGGCAGGCTCGATAGGTCTGATGACATCCATTCCCCAAGCGGCGAACGGCCATGGCGAGCTTGTTGCAGTGAGCTCGTTTGGAGGCACCATTATCATGTCTGCATGTATTTGACAGCGATGGCACTTTTGGACATACTGGATGCAGTCCGTTTCCATAGTCATCCAAAAATAACCTGCCCGGAGTATCTTCTTGGCTAAGACAAAACCGTTCATATGTGGACCGCAGGTCCCAGCATGGATTTCTTCTAACAGTTTAGATGCTTCCTTTGCGTCGACACGCCTTAGTAATCCCAAATCAGGAGCCCTCCTATACAGGATTCCTCCGCTGTGAAAGAAATTGTTAGATAATCTCCGGAGTGTGCGCTTCTGAGTGGGATTTGCAAGCTCTGGGTATTTTCCTTTTGCCAAGTATTCCTTAATATCGTGAAACCAAGGTTTTCCATCTGCCTCTTCTTCGACATGAGCACAGTAAGCTGGTTGGTCATGAATTTTTACCGGAATAGGATCTATGAAATTCTTATCTGGATGTTGAATCATAGATGATAGGGTTGCCAATGCGTCGGCAAACTCATTCTGGACTCTGGGAACATGCCGGAATTCCGTCTTTGTGAATCTCTTCCTCAATTCCTGTACATGATGCAAATAAGGGAGTATCTTGGAGTTCTTGGTCGCCCATTCTTCTCGGACCTGATGTATAAGCAAGTCTGAATCCCCGATTACTAGCAACTCTTGGATGTTCATGTCAATGGCCATCTTGAGCCCTAAGATGCAGGCTTCGTATTCGGCCATGTTGTTGGTGCAAGGAAACCTGAGTTTGACAGACACCGGATAATGCTGACCGGTTTCTGATACTAGGACTGCCCCTATGCCAACTCCTTTGAAATTCGCTGCTCCGTCGAAAAACATTCTCCAACCGTCATAGGATTCTGCAATATCTTCTCCTATGAATGATACCTCTTCATCTGGAAAATACATTTTCAAGGGTTCGTATTCTCCGTCCACGGGATTCTCGGCCAGGTGATCTGCCTGTCCCTTGATTACTTTCTGAGTTACGTAGACAATGTCGAATTCACTCAACAGGATTTGCCACTTGGCTAGCTTGCCAGTGGGCATGGGCTTTTGAAAGATGTACTTCAGCGGATCCATTCTTGATATGAGGTATGTGGTGTAGGCACAGAAATAGTGCCTCAGCTTCTAGCTACCCAAGTCAGAGCACAACAAGTGTGTTCTAACAGAGAATATCGGGCCTTGTACGGGGTGAACTTCTTGCTGAGATAGTAGATGGCCTGCTCCTTTCTCCCCGTTTCATCATGCTACCCCAGAACACAACCGAATGCTCCATCCAGTACTGCAAGGTAGAGTAATAGAGGTCTTCCTGGCTCGGGCGGGACCAAAACTGGCGGTGTTGACAAGTAATCCTTGATTCTGTCGAAATCTTTTTGGCAGTCGTTAGTCCATTTGGTAGCGGCATCCTTCTTCAGCATCCTAAAGATTGGCTCACAGATGACAGTAGATTGTGCTATGAACCGGCTAATGTAGTTAAGTCTTCCCAAGAAACTCATTACTTCTTTCTTGTTCTTTGGCGGTTGCAATTCTTGAATAGGTTTGACCTTCGATGGATCCAGTTCTATCCCTCGGCGACTCACAATGAACCCAAGCAGTTTTCCAGCTGGAACCTCGAATGCACATTTTGCAGGGTTCAATTTCAGGTTGTACCTTCTCAGTCTATTAAAGAATTTCCTTAAATCTTCCATGTGATCAGCGGCTTTCTTGGACTTAATGATGACATCGTCTACATACAGTTCGATCTCCTTGTGTATCATGTCATGGAAAATGGTAGTCATGGCCCTCATGTAGGTGGCCCCTGCATTCTTTAACCCAAACGGCATCATCTTGTAACAATACATCCCCCACGGTGTAATGAAAGCTATTTTCTCAGCATCCTCTTTATCCATCCATATCTAATGGTACCCAGCAAAACAATCGACGAATGACTGCAGCTCATGCTTGGCGCAGTTGTCAATCAAGATGTGTATATTTGGCAAGGGGAAGTCATCTTTGTGACTGGCCCGGTTGAGGTCCCGGTAGTCGACACAGACCCTAACCTTCCCGTCCTTCTTCGGTACTGGCACAATGTTGGCTAACCATGTTGGATACTCTACTACCCTGAGAACTTTGGCTTTGACTTGCTTGGTGACTTCTTCCTTGATTTTCAAACTCATGTCAGGCTTGAACTTCCTGAGCTTCTGCTTTACCGGCGGGCATGGAGGATCGGTTGGCAGTTTGTGAGCCACAATAGATGTACTGAGACCGGTCATATCATCATACGACCAGGCGAATATGTCCTCGTACTCCCTTAGGAATTTCGTGTACTCTTCCTTTTCTGATAGTGACAAATGAACACTAATTCGCGTTTCTTTGATGTTTTCTGCATCTCCCATGTTGACAATCTCAGTCTCATCCAAGTTGGGCTTAGGTCTATTCTCAAAATTCTCAACTTCTTTAACAATTTCTTCTGGTATATCATCTTCTTCTGAGTCTATATCCGTCTGTTGCGTTGTTTCGTTGCATGTCACAATCATCGGTTCATCAAGATAAGTAATAGTAATGCTGTGTAAATAAAGTAAACGATAAAAAGTAATAAGAGCAAGATTTATAAGAAACTGAAATGCTTTGATAAATTTCATAATTGTTTTGAACATTGGAACTCTTATTTCGAAATTAAAATGCGGAAAGAAAGTCAACTAGCGAAAAATAATGATAATGCATGGTACTTTGTTCAGCCTTGCTACCCTGAAGCTTTCCAGGCTCTAGTGGTTCTGATGGACCAATTGTTGAGGCGCTCTCCTCGGCTCACGGCTTGTATAGAAGGGCCTTCCTGCCCCTCCTCCTCGAAAATGACACAACAGTCCATATTATCATCTTCCAAAAACAAATTCCTCATCGCCGCCAGCGCTTCCTCTTCTTGTGACCCATATATAACATCGGCTGGTTGAAAAGTCTGCTCCAAGCGAGGTATCGGATGTTCCAGTGGGTAGTAGGGACTGCGCCATGGTGGCGACCAGTGGTTGAATTCCTCCCAAGTGTATTCATATCCCAAACCGAAAGTGGTACCGTGCTTCTTCAACTTGATAGGCTTAGCAATTCCTTGGAGATTCTTGCCAAGTCCCTTGCTAGGTTCGTACCCGCACCAGTTCAATATGCTTTTGATTTTGTTATCCCACCATTTGTCCTTGTCCACGGCGTTGACTCGCTCAATGTGGTGGTAGGTTTCTCCGCCTATCTTTCTTCTTCCTCCGATTGCTGGGATGGTCTGGCGACTGTATATGGGATTTCTACCGTCGCCATGAATAATCACCTCTTGGTGATTCCACTCAAACTTTACCACCTGATGTAGGGTTGATGCCACAGCCCCAGCGGCATGGATCCAGGGCCGTCCCAATAGCAAGTTGTAAGATGCCGGGACGTCTATTACTTAAAAGTCGACATCGAACCAAGTAGGTCCCATTTGCAGACACAAACTGATTTCCCCAATTGTGGATCTTTGGGAACCATCGAAAGCTTTGACATTGATGGCTCCATCCTTGATCTCATGCAGGCTCTTTCCCAATGTTCTGAGAGTCACCAATGGACAAATATTGAGGTTGGACCCTCCGTCAATCAGAATCCTGGTGATGAAATAATCCTCGCATTGCACAGTGATGTGCAACGCCTTGTTGTGGCTTAAACCTTCCGGTGGCAGCTCATCTTCGTGGAAAGTGATTTTGTGACTCTCCAATACTTTCCCTACCATGTTTGCCATTTCTCCTCCAGTTATGTTGCTGGGTACATATGCCTCGCTCAACACCTTCAATAAGGCATTCTTATGTGCGTCAGAGCTTTGTAGCAGAGCTAAGATGGAATCTGTGACGGTGTTTTATTCAATTGATCAATGACTGAGTACTCCTTGGCTTGTATCTTCCTCCAGAGACCATCGGGCCCAGTTTTGGTCGGCCGTCCAGAGGCCTGCTTACTCGATTCAGCTAAATGTTCCGGAGTATAAACCCTGCCAGTTCTTGTCATGCCTTGTGCCGCAACTGCTTCTCCGGTTTTGGCTTTCCCTTTTCTCCTTGCCTCGGCTGTGTAATCCCAAGGGATGGCCTTCGTATGGAATGGTGCTATGGCTGACATTGCCGCTGGAATGGGTACCCTTGCTTTGGAAGGTAACACAGCAACTTCGAATGGCATAGGTGCCTTTGGGGACCCAAACTTGACTTTAATTGGTCCTGGCATTTTTGCGGAGGATGGTGTTTCAAGATCAAGTGGTATGGACATGTTCACTCAGCGTCTTTAGAAGGCTGCATCTGGACACCAATCGGATTAAGTGTGATTGTTGGTTTCTTTGGCTCGTCACTTTCAGCGATTAATCCAATCGATCCTTTGGGGTCCCAGTCATCTTCTATCTCAATCATGTGAACACCTCCACCCTTGTGGTCTGGTAGATGGTTGTTGCGGACATTCGGAGCAGGCTCCTTTGCCACGATGATCTTGTTGTCAATCAAAGCTTGGATCTTATCCTTCAGAGAGCGGCATTCATCAATGGTATGCCCCTTCATGCCAGAATGGTATGCACAGGTTTAATTTGGGTTGACCCATTGGGAAGGATTTTCTGGGGTTATGGCAGGGATAGGGGTGACGTAACCAGCAGCTTTAAGCCTTTCATACAGCTGGTTGATTGGTTCGGCAATGGTGGTGTATTGTTGGGGAGGTCTGCGGTCGAAGTTTGGTCGGGGTCTAGGGAAATTTTGGCGAGGGGGAGGTGATTGATAGTGGGCTTGTTGGGTGTTGTAGGCTTGGTAGACGTGTGCGGGTTGGGAGTATTTTGGTGAAGTAGGCTGATATGCGGGAGGTGGATATGATTGGTAAGTAGGTGGTGGAGCTTGGTAAGAGGGCGAGGGTGCTTGGTAATTTGGGGCAGGCTGATATGTGAGTGGAGGTAATGGGTAGGTTTGGTATTTGATTGGGGATTTTGTCCTCTGTGCAACCATCACGACACTCACGTCCCTTTTCTTGGACGTGCCACCAGACTGTAGAGCCTTGTTGGTAGCCTGTAATGCTTCAAAGTTAGTGACCATCCCACTTTTAATACCTTCCTCGATCCTCTCCCCTAGCTTGATGATGTCGGAAAATTTTTGGCCTTCAATCAGCATCAACCTTTCGTAGTACTGTGGGTCTTGAGCCTGAACGAAAAACTTGTTCATTTGTTCTTCTTCTAAAGCTGGCCTGACTTTGGCAGCTTCTGATCTCCAACGAGTAGCATACTCGTGGAATGTCTCCGTAGGTTTCTTCTTTAAGTTCTGGATGCAGAACACATCTGGCGCATTTTCCGTGTTGAATTTGAACTTGTCCATGAAATCAGACGCCATACTTACCCAGTTCGACCACTTCTTCGGGTCTTGGCTAATGTACCAAGATAGAGCATCCCCTTTCAGACTTCTCATAAAGAGCTTCATGCGAATCTTTTTATCTTTTCCTACTCCGACCAGCTTGTCGCAGTATGTCCTCAAATGAACTCTGGGATCCCCGGTGCCATCGAACATTTCGAACTTGGGAGGTTTGTACCCCTCGGGCAGTTCGACATCTGGTTGAATGCAAAGGTCTTCATAATTCAGTCCCTCGATCCCCTTGCTTCCTTTAACACCCTGAACTCGGCAAGTCAGCTTCTTGAGTTCTGCGGCCAGACTCCTGATAAGAGAGTCTTTGTCATCAGACTCAGGTGTGCTCGAGGCGGGCTGAATGGGGTGTGGTATGGTTTCCACATAGATGGGGGTGTTGTGGTGATGATCATTTGTGGAGTTTAGTGGTTCAGGGATGAGCAGTGGGGTGTTGTTTGAAGTGTGGCATGTGTTTCAGTGGTGATGGGGAGTGGGTTGGTTTTGTGGTTTCGGGATGTTTTGTGGTGGTGTGGGATTTTGAGTGTTGGGGAAGTTGACATCTGGGGTAGTGAGGGAAAACGACAACCTTGCCAAGTTCCGAACTTGGTCCAGTTCTTCCTGAAATTTCAATAACTTCTGTTCGAGCTGGGAGGCACTTTCCTTGGAAACTTGAATACCCTGAGGAGCCTCTACCCTTTCAACTGAGTTCTCCTTTCTGATGTTGCTCAAATCTTCCATTTTTCCCTTGTTCTTGATTCTGATAGGACTCGGAGGAGGAGTAGGTAGAGGGCCCTTAGATCTTGTGGACAAAGATGACGATGCCAGAGTGCACGAACTAACCTTTGGGGAGGGGAATAATCAAAAGTAAAAACAAAGCAAGGTAACAAGTTAGTGAGGAGAAAATGTTGCGATATTTAAACACATAGTGCAAGAATATAAATCGTGTCCTAATTTGGGAGCCTCGTTGTGCCCGAGGTAGGCCTAGCGACAAGTTGATTTGGAGAGCTTATAATGCTAAATGCCTCATTTTATTGATAAAAGTAAGACGAATCCCAAAACGACACTAAAATAGCAGAAAATAAAATATCAATAATGGCCATTGGCCTTATTACATTTAAAGCAAAGAAAAGACTCCTAACTACCTGGTCCCAGAAGGGCCTTCCCCAGACTCGACATCTTTAGCTCCATCGAACAGCTTCACCAGTTCACGTAGTCCCAGCAGCAAGTAGGCTCTAGCCAAGTGTCCTCCTTTGTTTCCCTCAGCATTCTGGCAGTTTTCAATCCTCTGGATGAACTTCCTTTCTAGCTCCACCAAACCCCGCTCCAAATACCCCAGTCGCTTGTTGGCGCTGACACCCATATCTTTCCATTCTTCGATCAACTTTTGATGGGCTTCTTGAATTTCCCGGTGCTCACTTTCGCACTCCCGAATCCTCTTGCGCAATTGGTTGTACTTAACCTGTACTTCTACCTTTTCGTCGATGATCCTGTGACCTCGAACAAACTTGGGTTGTCCTAACCCACTATGATCGTCTTCCAACCAGCTTGGAAAGTATGGAGTATAACCAGCATGGTACCTGTCTGGTTCTATGTAATCCTTTCCCAGGACGATTTTGCAGTGCCACATATGCTGAGATTGACACTTGTATGGACTGTCATCATCTTGAAAGTCGGCCCTGAAGTGACTCATTTTGTCGACCCTTGGTATAACCTGCTTTCTTCCTGCCTGCCTAATGACTCGGAGAGGGACATAAGGATAAGTTCCTCTTAGACCGATGAGTATAAGAAACGGTGCATCCCGAGATCGGACAATGAACTCTTCAGTAGGGAACCATTGCACTTGGTCCTCTTTCAGATTTTCGAACAACTCTACCCACCCTTTGGCATCTTCTGGTTGGGCAAACATGTTAGGCATATAGTTCATTCGCCTTGGCTGATGGAAGGCGATATGATCATCCCAGTCTCTGCGTAGAATCTCTTGCCGATATTCACCCATTTGGAGGTGCTCCATGAGCCAGAGTTGGAGCAGTAAGTTACAACCCTCAAAGTGTTTGGCCCCTCGTCAACAATTTTCCAGGGCTCGGTATATTTTCGCAACGATCATAGGTACTATGCTAAAAGGCTGCCCGCCAATTCCTTCCATTAAAGTCTTGGTGACCATGGCCAGTTGGTATGGATCCTAGCCTTCTTCATGGGAAATACTATCATCCCCAAAAAGCAGAACATAAAGACGAAGACTCTTCTGTGGATATGCCCCAATGATGTGAGGGCGAATTCATCTGGGTAAGTACGGTAGGACGGTAGGACTTGCTATGGCCGTATCTCTCGTACAGATAGTCGAAAGGAATGTAGGAATCCTTCAAGCAGGTCAAGTCTGTGTTCTTCTTTAGTCCCATAATTTTGAGAAAACCCCTACCCTTGCGATTTTCTGGCATAAGCAAACCCGGAGTCTCCCATGGGATACCAGCTAGTCCTCCTATTTCCTCGAGCAGAGGTGTTATTTCAAGGTCCCCGAAGCGGAACACAGACCTATTGCCATCCCAGAATTGAGTTGCAGCCTCTATTATTTTGTTGTCGGGTTGGATTTCCAGAAGAGAAGGCAAATTTTCCAAATATTTGCGGACGAGGGTCTGATCACTGGAGTGAAGTTCTTCCCACCAGCTTAGAAACCTTGGGTGGATGTTGGTTACCATGCCGAATCTGGGGACTTCGTGCCTCATTTTCTGCAAAACAAAGTGTTAGACCCTTACCCCCGCCGGACTCGACTATTTAAATATCAATGATTGGCATAAGCAGCATTTAGTTCTCCAAATAAATGCACAAACGTGGTAATGTCCGTTTGGGTTCCAAGGAAACCCAGTGGACTTTCGACAAGGCTATCTTAAAGAGTCATTATGCGGACAGCATAACTGACTCAGCTAGGTTTGACAGTGATGCATGCACAATTGAACAGAGTAAGGTTTCTATGAGGTGTTAGACCGGTACCATTGAGCGGACAACTCAAGAGGGAAAGGCACGGAACCATCGACTGCACCGCTGATCGACTGGTTTTACTGCAAATACGCCTTTGCAAAATTTAGGGGGTGACAATATCGGAAGGGCGCAACCACTCATTATAAGCGTTGCTATGGTATTTTGTTTGGCACGAGTGGAATATGATGTTGAATATGCAATTACAAGAATGAAACAAGTTGTCACGTATTTGCACGCTCATAAAGTAATGATTACAATAATTGCTCATAATTACAACAGTATTGAAGGAAAGCGGTAAAGGAAGGCATAAAGAAAACAAACAAAGAGCCAAGTCAGTTTCGTAGTAGAAAAGAGATAAAGACATTAAAATAAAGGCAATAAAGAAGCAGCAAAGTCACAAGTAACATGAAATGGTAAAAGCCTAAAGAAAATCCCCAGAGGAGTCGCCATGCTGTCGATGCCCCCTTTTTCTAAGGCGAAATCGGGTTTATAACATTTGGGCGTACAACTCTTTTCCTTTTGGGAATTGGGTTTGCAATTCAGAAGAGTCGCCACCTAATGATTAAAGTACATTAGGACACTAAGAAGGGTTTGAGTTGAAGAACCAGAGTTTGGGTAAGGGCTAGAAATTATCTCGAGGGGAAGGTGTTAGACACCCCCAAAGATCCACTAGTGTGGTTCCCGGCCATGCTATAATTGTGACTTTAAATGTAAACAACAAATAAACATACAAGACAGCTTTCGCATAACGATTGCAAACAAAGGGAAGTGTAAAAGTTAGATAAACATGCTGAAGTTTGGGAATAGGTGATTTCATAATTATTTAAAGAATATACAAGTGCAGAAAAATGGGGGTCAAATAATTGGTACAAATAATCAAACAAAGGAATGAAATGGGCGAAAATTTGGAAAAGAGAACAGTACAGGAAATGAAATAACTAGAAGAGATTTTAAATGATTAAAGTAAAGACGGGGTTTAAAAGAACTGAAAACTGACAGTTTTTTAAAAAATTCTGAAAAAAGGTAAACACATAAAGAGGGAGGGAGTCCTAAGTTTATAAATAACATGGATCACCCTACGCAACACCCGGTAACCATTTATACACGTGGTGTTATCGCGTGATCATCATATCCATGTCTACCCTTTCCCACCCCGTTAAGGTACTAAATCACGGAATGGTCTCGTTGCTTATTGCATGATACTACCCGCCCTAATCCTATCAGTCCCGGAGGCAGTTGGGACTACTAATCCTAAAGGGAAGGGATATTGGCTTTTTAAAGTTTTAAAAGGACAAAATCTAGTGCGACAAACAAAACACATAACAGTTAAAAGGGGAAAACACATAACAGTTAAAGGCTCAAATAGGCCTCCTCATTCAAAGCAAAAATTATTTAGCATGACTTACGGGTACTGGTTAGGTCTTTAATTAAACTTAAACGTTAAAGGGGTGGCTGATTTATCACATATTTTCAGATAAGAAGTCCAAATTACGCCTACCTGATGGTTGTAATTATTAAAGACTGGTATAGTTAGTTAATTACCTAATGGTTTGCCTAGGTGAGACCTATAGGCATGATGTCTAACAAGGTAAAGCATACTGATTTTAAGAAAGGATTACTGACTTTTTTTTTAGAGATAAACCAATTCTGCGGATGTCAAACGACATTATTACTGATTTTAGACTTGTAAATGAATCAGATTTAAACGATTGCTCCTATAGGCATGAATTCTAAGCGTTACTGATTTTAAAGCGGTTATGTAAATGTAGGAGTCCTATAAGCATGGTATATAGGATGCAATTGGCTTTTCTTTATCCTAGATTGTTTGACCTAATGACATATGCATATGCAGAAGTGCGGAAACTTATAGGCATGGCTTCTATATGCTGAAATGGAGAAACTTATAGGCATGGTCTCTAATGAAATGCGTAACTTATAGGCAGGATTTTTATATGCAGTAATGAAACAAACTATAGGCAGGATTTCTATATGCAGTAATGAAACAAACTATAGGCAGGATCTCTATATGCAGATACATAAACGAGAAATGTTGTGATTGCAGAAATGAAGACCTAAAACATGACATCTACCCCATATGCATAACATGAGAGACCCTCCCCCACTTTTACTATACACCCCATAAGCTATTACAAGGTTATTACAACTTGAATGAATCCAGAAAAGTAAATTACATCAGAAATAAAAATTCCAACCGAGGAGAGCCTAATTTAGACTCCTAGTCTGAAATATGAAATAAACCAACTTCCAAAGATCAGATTTCCAAAGCCTTTCTCATCTTTTGGGTGTGTCCAAAGTTCCAAGGGGCTTCATGAACCCCAGGCAGTCCTTACACCCAAATACATTTGCAGGATCAGATTATAGTGCAGTGTGGAAGGGCCAGCCCTCAAATGTCCATGTTCAGATGGAACTCAAGGTTCCCAAGGCAAGGCTCATAGGAGAGGGGCAGAACTTAGAGTCTAAGAGTAAGTGTAAGTGCAATAGAGGGGGAATTAGGGAAGGCCATGGCAGGCTAGCGGTCATGCCCAGCAATTAGGATGCTGGCACACCCCTGACCAGCCTGTTAGCCAAATCTTAGGAGTTAGGATCTATTGAAGATCAAGTTCACACCTGAGCAGTAATTTGGATACTGCCAGGCCAAAACCTTAACTCATATACATAGAGGGGAATATGGGGTAGGGATTTATAAAAGAAGCAGTTGCAAGGAAAGAAACACACATAGTTTAATCACTGAACATGAACAACAAAGTAAACAAGAATGCTGAAACTATAACATGAACACATAGGGGTGAGGCAGAATAATTAAATCAGACATACCAGTTTCAGGGGAAACAGGTAAAAAACAGTAGTCTTGAAAAGCCAATTTGTAAGCAGACAGTTCCAAAAGATCTTAGAAAAGCAGAGTGTTAAGAGAGTATTGAACTCAAAGCAGTATTGTAAGTGTGTAAGTTGAAAGTTAAAGTTCGAAATATTGAACTTGAAGTCCTCTTAAAAGAGCAGAAGGGTAGTCCCTTTTATAGTGCAGAGAAGCAAGTAAGAGAGGTAAGAAAATAGTTTGCAATCAGTCACATAGAATTTCCCTTCAGTTAAGGGATTTGATTTCAAACGGGTAGAAGATATTTAAGGAAAGAATTTGATTAAAACTTTCTCCAAAGTAATACAAGAAGGGGTAAATACATAGCAGTTATTTAAGGCAACATCCCAATGGTACACGGTTTGTAATAAAAAGGGAAAGGGAATCAACCAGTAAAATCAAAATTACATGCTCTTACTCGAATGAATCGAGTCAAGAAAGGGTAAAGAAAGGTTCAATTGTGGAAAATCAGTAACAATCAAGTAAACACCATTAAAGGAATTCGGAATCAATCAGTAGTTGGCAAAACCTTTTTGAAAGAAGAGTTATCATATATAATGCACACAAATATGTGAATCAAGAAGAGACTGTCAAGTTATTTAGAAGAGAGTTTAATCAAAGAGAAGTTCAGAATCATAAGCAAAGAGATACAGGTTCAATTTGCAGACTCATAGTGAGTCTGAGAGTCCAGGGTCCCAAAGTGGAACCCTAACTCGAACACAAAATCAAAATCGTCAAAGGGAACCCCCAAATCCTAGGGTTTCAAAATTGAATCAGACATGGAGGTGAGAAAGCAAGCCATTTGTTTCAGAGTCTCAACAAAACAGATATGATAGCATGTTTGAACGCCAAAGGAAGAAAAATCATGAAGAACATATTTGAGAAAACTCGGAACCTAAACAAGTTCAGAAGAAGGAGATAATACAAACTTGAACACAAGTAGATGAAGCATGTAAGAACATGAACAGAGTCCAGTAAACAAAAATCAAATAACTTAACGGTAAACACATATAGTAAAAGAGTAAAGAAAACATAGCAAAAATTAACAGGAGTAACATGTATAGTAGAAAAGAAAAGGTAGAAGACAGTACATGCGTAATAAAAAGAAATCACACGAGCAGGGTATGGACAAACACACATAAAGCAAAGAATAAGAAAAATCAGAAAGAGTTTTTTCCAGAAAATCCTTTCAGAAACCCTAAAATCGAAGAGAAACGATTTTGAAAAGAAACTTTTTTGGGGAAAACACTTTAGATGGCAAGAAAAGCATAGATACAGTATAGATCTAAGCAAATAACGGTGAAAGAACCTCGAGTAGATTAGGGTTACGGAGAAACCCTAGAAATGAGTAAGGCTTGGAAACAGGTCCGATCTTGAGTCGGAGAGGTCAGGAATCAGGCTCCTGAGTCTTGAATATGACGGAGCATGGCCGGAGGAGCCATAAAATCAAAGGTCTGAGAAGATCGGAGAGGGAATCGTCGAGGTCAAGCCTCGAAGCTTCGAACAAACATGGCTTACTGGTGAAGATAGGTGAGTACCAACTATCCATGGCCTGAGAAGCCATGGATTCCGGTGACCGGCGGTTGAAAAGGGGGTAGGAGGAGGCTAGGGTTTCAGAGAGTTTTTGAGAGGATTTGAGAGAGTTTGGGATTCAAAGGAGGCGGTCCAGGTGAGAATGAGGGATTAGGGTAGGTCTTTGGGGTTAAAAATGGTAAGGGGGATTTGTGGCCGTTGATCAAAATGATCAACGGCCTGGATCAATTAATGGGAACCAGGCGGGTTTTAAACATTGGGTCGGGGCCGGGTTAAAATTGGAATTGGGCTGATTTAATTGGGGTAGAACTGGGTCGATTTAAGGGCTACAACTGTAATTGAAATGAACTGAGGCTAAATGTTAAATAGCCAGTTTTACCCTTTTTTTTTATTTATAAAAAATAGTAAAGATGATTTTAAAAGCAAATTAAAAATACTGAAACAACTAATAGTGTATAAATATTAATTTAAAAATACTGGACCCAATTTTACAATTATAAAATGCTATTAATCTTAAAGTAGGCTACAATTGCAATTATATGCAATTTAGTCTTTTAAATACCAAATAAATTTGTAAAAATATACAAAAATCACCTTAGCTATATTTTGGTGTAAATATGAGAATAAAATAGGTCATTCACCAAAATGATAATCTTTGGGAATAATTATTGGATTTTGTACTGCTAAAATAGACAATAAATTGATTTTGAAAATCTTTAAAATTTTTGTAAAATACCAAACACTTGGGCATGCTTATATATGCATGTACATGCTATTTTGAAAGTATTTTGTATACGAAAATACATAGAGAAAAATTGGGTATCAACAAATGGAAGAATTCCAAAACCTAGAAATGACTCTCCTTACTTCGAGCTTTGGATGCGCTACAATGATATGGTGATGGCTTGGTTATTGAATTCATTGACCAAAGGAATTTGATCCAGTGTTCTGCATTCTAATTCAGCCAGGGATCTTTGGAAACTACTTGGGGACAGGTATGGACAATCTGATGTAACTCAATTATTTGGCCTGCAAAAGAAATTATTAGAGACTACATAGGGTTCTAATGACATAGCAACATACTTTAATAATATAAAAGCAATATGGGATGAATTGAGTGCACTTGATGCAAGAGTTCCATGTGCTTGTGTTGAATGCACATGTGAAGCAAAGTATAAGAATAAAGCAACTGAGGAAAGACAAAAACTAGTTCAGTTTCTTATGTGCTTAAATGAGACATACACTACTTGTAGAGGGAACATTATGATGATGAACCCTATGCCAAACATTGATAAAGCCTACTCTCTTCTCCTTCAAGAAGAAAGACAGAGATCTATCCAACCTTCAGTAATGTCACCTATGGATTCAAGTTCTTTTAATGCCTCGACACAAAAGTTTGGTCAATATACCGGACAAGGCAGAATGAATTTCAGTGCAAATACTGGAGGAGGAAACAAGTATAATGCAACAAAGGAAAATGACAAAAGGAATATGTTCTGTTCTTATTGCCAAAGATCTGGGCATACAGTAGAAATATGCTTCAAAATTCATGGTTATCCGATAGGTTTTAAGGCAAATATGCTAGGAAACAAGCCAAGAAAATTTCAGAGTTCAAACATTATACAGAGAAATGCAGTACCCATAGAAGAAGATTTTATTGATGTGCAAGGAACCTCAAATCAGGGAACTCAACATAACAGCGTTTCACCAAGTATTGTGGGAATAAGTCAGGATCAATACTCTCCGCTTATGGAAATCTTACAACAAGTCAAAATTGGTCAACAAGCTGCTTCAAATTCTGAAGTTAATGTGACTGCTAATTGTGCTGGTATAGCTCCTATTCTGCCATCTTTACTTCCTGATAAGTCCTTTATACGCTTATGGATCCTTGACTCAGGTGCTTCTGAGCACATGACTTTTGATAAATCCATCCTATTTAATATCATAGCCCTAGCTCAGTCTTTAACCGTTAATCTACCAAATTCTTTCAAAATAAAAGTTACTCATGCTGGAAAGGTGTCTCTATTTCCAGACATGACTTTAGACAGAGTCCTATATGTCCCTTCCTTTAAATTCAACTTGTTGTTTGTTCACAAGTTTTGCTACCCATTTGGTTGTGATCTAATTTTTAGTGCTTTTCTCTGCTCTATGCAGGGCCTTCCCTTGAAGAGGCCTTTGGATCTTGGTAGACTCAATAATGGACTATACATCTTACGATCAAAACAGTATCCTTCTGGACACTTAGTCAAAGCAGACAATACAATCTTTTCATCTACTGCAGATACTAGCATCAACTCTTTTATTCACTCTAGGTCTAATTCTGTTGATCATTGTCAAAATGTATGGCATATTAGACTGGGCCATATGCCAATTACTAGCATGAAAAATATTGCTACTTTACCACATTTCACTATCAATAAAGCTACAACTCCTTGTACAATTTGCCCCTTATCTAGGCAGCATAAGCTGCCTTTTCCTAACAGCTGTATTTCTTCTACCAAAATATTTGAGCTTATTCATATTGATATATGGGGTCCATATAAAACAGCCACCTATGATGGTTTCAAATATTTCCTTACAATTGTAGGTGATTTTAGTAGAGGTACATGGACCTATATTTTGAGCACAAAAGGGAATGCTTTTACCATACTCAAATCATTCATCTTTATGGTGGAAAGGCAGTTTAACACCAAAGTCAAAAAGATTAGATCTGATAATGCCTTGGAGCTTGGCTCTAGCATTAGTACAACTGCCTATTTTCTTTACAAAGGAATTATTCATCAAACAAGTTGTGTTGCTACACCTCAACAAAATGGTGCAGTAGAGCGCAAACATAGACACCTATTAAAGGTATGTAGAGCCCTCCTATTTCAGTCTCACTTACCTATTGTCTATTGGGGAGAATGCTTACTTACAGCCACATTTCTAATCAATAGGTATCCTTTAAAGCTATTGAACTATAAAACACCTTTTGAACTTCTCTTTCACAAACCACCTGATTACTCCTTTCTTAAATGTTTTGGATGCTTTTGTTTTGCCTCTACTTTGCCATATCAAAGAGGTAAATTAGATCCAAGAGCCACAGCTTGTGTATTTCTTGGATATCTATTTTTTAAAAAAGGATATAAGCTTTTGAACCTATCATCCAAACATATTTTTGTCTCTAGGGATGTGATATTTCATGAATCTATCTATCCCTTTGCTCTAATCTCTAGTACTGCCAATCCTTTATTTCCTACCATGTCTTTACCTAATGATTCACATGACACTCTTCCTATTAACATTCCTGTGCCTCCTTCTACTGCTGCTCCTCATATGTCTTCTGAATCTGATGACTACCATGACACTATTCCTATTAACATTCCTGTCCCTTCTCCTAATCCTGCTCCTCATACTCTTTCTGAAGCTAGTGCACCAACCTCTTCTTCTACACAGATTCCCGGTACCTCTAGTTCTTCACCTCTTTCTGACCCTATTTCTGTTCCTAACGCTGCACCCAAACAACTGCCTCATTCTTTGGTCGTGGATACTGCCCTTCGCAGATCTCTTAGGGAACACAAAACACCTTCCTATCTTTCTGATTACATTTGTGGGGCTATTAACTGATGTGTCTACTCCCTGCTTTCTCACTCCTGTAACTCCTCCTCAATACTCCTTCACTGCCCTTTCACCCTTTAACCAGATTCTTCTTAATTCTATTCCCCACATTCAGGAACCTGACTCTTTCTCTCAAGCAGCTATGCACCCTGGTTGGCAGGAAGCAATGACTAAGGAAATTGATGCTTTGTTGGCTAATGAGACATGGGATGTTGTACCACTTCCTCCAGGGAAGAAAAAACTCCCTTGTAAATGGGTTTATAAGGTGAAACTCAAATCTGATGGGTCCGTGGAAAGATTAAAGGCTCGACTAGTTATTCGTGGTGATACACAAAGGGAAGGAATCGATTTTACTGAAACATTCTCCCCTATGGTCAAGATGACCACCATACGGTGCATTCTCGCTATTGCAGTTAAGAAGGTATGTGGGTTATATCAATTGGGTGTTAATAACGCCTTTTTACCTGGGGATCTTTTTGAAGAAGTCTATATGACATTCCCTGTTGGTCTTTCTCCTCCCTCTCCCAACATGGTGTGTCGTCTTAAAAAGTCACTCTATGGTTTGCGACAGGCGTCTAGGCAGTGGTATGCCCACTTAACTGCTTCCTTGAATTTTAAGGGGTTCTCTCATTCACTCAACGACTACTCTTTATTCTATAAGAAAGCTGGGGATTCTATTTCTTTGGTCGCTGTTTAAGTGGACGATATTTTGCTTACTGGGAATAATTTTCAAGAGTTACAGGACCTCAAACAGTTTTTAGACTCTGAATTCAAGATTAAGGATTTAGGAAACTTATCTTTCTTCTTGGGCATGGAAGTTTTGCGTGAGCCATTAGGTTTGGTTCTAAGCCAACACAAATTTGTGCTTGAGCTTTTGGCTGAATTTCAATACTTTGATCTCTCTCCTGCTTCTTCCCCTCTCGACCCTTCTTGCAAATTATTCTCTAGTGTTGGGGAGCCTTTCCCTGATCCATCCCTTTATCGACGTTGTCACACCTCCTTTTTTACATACCTACCCCGAAGGATAATGTATAAGGGAGTTTTTCCATTTAAAGTGACATTATTCGAAATGGGATTATTTCTTTATTTTTAGAGTCGCCACTTGGGATAGGATTGGCTTTTGGTGTCCCAAGTCACCAGTTTAACTTGAATCCCAAATCGAGGAAAATTTCGACTCCCCAGTTGGAGTTTGCGAACCAGAAATTCTGAATAAGGAATTCTATTGACCCGAGGGAAGGTGTTAGGCACCCCCGGATCCCATGGTTCTA
Organism: Nicotiana attenuata; assembly: GCF_001879085.1. Lineage (NCBI taxonomy): Eukaryota > Viridiplantae > Streptophyta > Magnoliopsida > Solanales > Solanaceae > Nicotiana > Nicotiana attenuata. The sequence goes on along the minus strand of NW_017670247.1, from coordinate 602,253 downwards.
GCACGGTCGCTTAAATTATTATAATTGGCTAATATCTGATTTTAATACATGTTTTTTACTTATGTGCTTTTTAATTCTAAACCGCTTTTATTATTATTTTTAAAGAGAATTGCAACGTCGTGAAAACACGTCTTGAACCACGTCACATAAATGCACCCGCGGTTTTTGACACATTTCGACTTCGTTGAGATTATGGGTCACATAAATGTGCACCCGAGTTTAGGAAGGTAAATTTATTAAAAAAACACGCCTAAAGCAACTAACGGGTTATTATCTTTGCGGAGGGCCGTGAAATTTGCTAAACGGCACGCCCCAAATTCTAAGTATTTTAATAGGAGTATTTCAGGAGGGCCCCGCAATTTATGCATTTTATTTGGCGAGGCTCATCTCAGTTATTATTTAAAGGCCAAACTAGAGCAAACTATGATTTTCTATTTTTTTTTGTCTCTAAAAGGGCCTAATTAATTTACATTTATACATTCGGGTCTCGGGTTCAAGTCCGAATTCAAACAAAAGGAAAACCCTCCTAATTTGAACCCGCTACTTAACTCGAGAACCTAAATTTATATTTGCAAATTAATCCCCATATTCCTACTATAATTTCAAGAGTTTTTGATTTCAGCATTTTTGGGCCTTCAAACTTGGCCTAATCCTTGTAACATGAAGCTGCCCGGCAATTTGGACTTCATTGAAGTCCAGTCTGATCAGAAATAAGCTGGGCCTTTCCCATTGAGGAGCTGGGCT
>NW_017670247.1:586486-601491 GCF_001879085.1 Nicotiana attenuata | reverse complement strand
GCCCTAGTTGGGACCTGGTCCTGTAGATCCAACTGACCCATACCAAAAACGCATAATTGCATAAACATAATGTCTAACTATCAAATCTGAATTATAACTTAAATCCTTAATATAGATCAACTGAATTGTTTGAATCTGCATAATAATAACGAATTACTCATCATTTTTCGCATAACCTAAATCACTAACACTTTTTATAACATTTGAATCCTAAATCGACTTTACCAATGACAATGAAAACACATAGAACTTGCATCTTGGAGATTCGTTGAACCATAAATTCATTACTTGAATCATGATTCTTCAATGACGCATATATATCTAGCAGATACTCTGATTTTGTGAATATAGGGATGGGTAAATCAAATGAAAATGAACTCAAAACACTAAAACCTCTTTCAATTGCGGATAAACTTGATCCACGTTAGAGCTAAAATCCAGAAATAGCTATAACAATAAGAACTAAAAACTAACTCTATGCTAAATACAGTCCAATGATAACTCTTTGTAATGAACCTATAATATCACTAATATCAGAATTATGCTGTTGACAATTAAACTATTCACTGAACACGATTACCCTAGACTAATCAACAGTCCAATAGCAACTCGCAGTACAAAACAGTCCAAATCAACTTAAAAGCAGTCCTAATTATACAGTCCATGTGTCTATTGTTCATGTAATACAAACAACAACTGACCAAATAACTACAAATATCTATTTAACTACAAACAACAGAAAACATCCCACACACAAGATCTGATGAACACTTTTTATTTCAACTCCAATTCAAAGCTACATCGAGGTGAATACAAAGATGCGTACCTGGAATTTGAAATACAACAAGGACAAGGAGAAGTCAGCAGCAGGTAACAACAGCTGGTATCCAGCAGTTAACAACAACAACAATTGGAATAACTTGAACCAAAATAACTTCACAAAACCCAAGCAAGCACCACAGAAAATGCAGCACCCAGTAAATAACCAAAAAAAACTGACTGATTGAAACCCACAAACTGCTCGAAATCAAAAGGCACACTTCAGAACTTCAACTACCAGAATCTGAGCTAAGAAATGCAGGTCAATCCGCTAACACTTGAAATTAACCCTAAAAATTGAATAGAACAGTACTTTTTTGATTTTTCAGTGATTTTTCTATTGTTTTTGGTTTTTGGAAGAGTTAGATCTAAAACTTGGACTTGAAATTCAAAACTCAAACTCAGATTTTCAGCAATGGTTTTTGGGGGGAATTTTTTTAGGCTAAAAAACTTCTAGAAACTTTTAGAGATTTTTCAGATGTCCAAACTTGTAAAACAAGGCAAGGGGTATGCCTTTTTATAGGCAAAACTAGGGCAACATCAGATTTTTATTTTACACCCTCAGTCCCTCTTTTATTTTCAGATTTTAACTACTTAAACCCCTCATTTTATGCCTTGTTGGCCAAGTAACACTACTAACTTTCTAAATTTTAAATTAAAACCCCATCTAGAAGGTTCTAGTGATTTCCAATTTCAGTTACTTGCAGGATTCCTTTTATTGAATTACCTATACTACCCTTAATTGACCCTAAAATTACTAACCTAGGTTAACTAACCCCAGCCCTTTTTAACTTGGTCAAAAATGACCATGGTTAATTACCAAAGGGCTGGAGTTATTCAGCTATGACCAAACAGGATTCAATTAACACAAAACCCCCAAAAAATTGAACTAACAGTCCAACTAACCTATCTTAAGAACTTTAAATTAATTTTGATTAACTAAAATTGCAGGCTGTTACTAAGAATTAAACGGAAAACTAAGAATAACAAAATTAATAAAAAAAAAATCATGCTATGAATACAAGAATCAAAACATGAATCATGAATCAAAACTCAAAATTAATACGAACAGAGAAGAGATCAAAAAAAAAAAACTTAAGCAAAAGAAATCTAAAACACAGATTGATGCAAAAGTCAAGGCACAGATTTGATTAATCATGAAGAACTAAGCATGAAAGGGGAGGTCCAATTCAATTAAAAGAAAATTCATTAGGCGGAGAAAAGAAACAGGATATATATATATATAGAAGAAAAAAAAACAAAAAAAGAAAAGGAAACAGGAAATAAAGAAAATACTACGAACTTACTGATTCAGACCCCCTAATACTGATGACTTTCGAATCTGATCCCCAAATAATATTATCTGCCTATTTTTGCCAAAAATAAACAAATAACATTACTTGAGGGTCAGTTGAACACTGAAAATCCGAGCAAGGCTGAAATTTCTATTGGACCTTCAAACCTGAACCCTAGGTCTAGGGTTCGAGTGGTTTAAACGGGACTTGAGGGAATCTGGTTTGAAATTTGAGAAGAGGGGGTCAAGGTGGGTCTAGGGTGTGATTTTGGTAAGGTTTGGAGTAGTGGCGCCGCCGGACACAGCGGAGGTGTCCGTGGCGGCTCTAGGGTTTGGGGTTTTTGGGGAATTCCAGCACGATTTGAACGAAATTGAGGGCAGTATGGGCATGGGGAAGGTGAGAGGGGTCTCTGGTGAAATTTTAGGAGTGATTGGCCAATCGCCGCCGGCGGAGGCGATTTCCGGCCGGCGGCAGACGGTGGCATGCGGCGGAACTAGGGTTTCCGGTGAGGGGTTTGAGAGATGAGAGGGTAGGGGGGTCCTGAGGGGGGAGGATCGTTTGGACATATATATAGTTTTTGATCTAGGCTTCTCGTACGTTGGATTAAGAAACCTAGACGGCTAGGATCGATTAGGGCCTAAACTACGTCGTTTTGGGGTTATGGGGACCTGGACCGGGTTGTGATGTGGGTCTTGGGCTAACGGATTTGAGGGGTTCCTGGTGGAGGGGTTTTGATTTGGGCTTGAATCACATTTGGCCCAAAACGTGGGTCTTTAATAAGACTTCTATTTTTGCATTTTCCTTTTTTCTTATTATTATTATTTTGTACTTTATTATTATTATTTTTTCGTTAAATGCAGAAATTAAAAAATAACAAAGACCTAATTTAACTCTAGAATTAAACTAATTAATTTTCTAAAATTAACTAAATCCTAAGCAAAAATGCAAAAGAACTATTTTTGCTGTTTTCTCTTATTTTTGCAATGTCAATTAACTAGTGAAACTAAAAATATAAAATCGAATTCTAAATGCAAATGCACTATTTTTGTACTTTTTATGAATTATGGCAACTAAAATGCACACAAAAATGCTAACAAGGCACAAAATCATGCAATTAATTCAAATAATAAAGGAAAATCCTAATTCTTAGGAATTTATAGGAGTAATTTAAGCGTGGCAAAAATCACGTGCTCACAGCTGCCCCTCTTTGCTCGAAGACACGAAGGGTTTTCGGGCAAAGATAAATGAGCATCATGAAGTATTTTTGCATGCTCAGCACTCCATGAGAAGCTTTTTTGAAAAATGTCTGACCGAACACTGCTTCAAAGGTTGCCTACATATCCTTGGCTATAAAAGAATCAGGTCAGTGTAGTTCTGGAAAGTTTGGTAGCTGGGACTACCAGGAGCTGTGAGTTTCACTGCTGTTGCTGCTGCTACTGCTTGCTGACCTCCTTATTACACCAAAAGGAAAATCAAACCTAAGCTAGCTATGCCTATCAACTATGAGTTACAAGATTCCTATCTATGATTCCCTTGACACTTGATCTTGAGTCTTAGCTGATTTTGCTGTGGACTTCGATCTGAATCTTGATGCGCGCAAGTTGTAGGTGTTTACTTCTTCATGCAGCATTGGGTCAAAATAGGATCAGCGGAACTTGTGGCTTCAATCAGGTTTTGAGCGATCCGCACCCTTACTTGCTTCACATTTTGAGTTTATTTTTTTTGTTCTTTTCTTCTTTTCTTGATTCTGGATTGAGACTCATTCCATTGGTCATCTTGCACCCTGTGTCTTGAGATCGACCTGCGTAAGATACCAAAACAAACGAACGAAATTTTGCTGCCCCAGTTTTCACAAGGAGAATTTCGTGAGTTAGTTGTGACACATATCTAAGCACTCAAATCAGGATTGTGTAGGGAGATCCTCCGTTTTTTGGCCGGGATTTGGGAAAAAAAAGCTCCTCGGTTTTTGGCCGGGATTAGGAAAGAAAAAGCTCCTCGGTTTTTTGGCCGGGAGATCCTCGGTTTTTGGCCGGGATTTAGAAAGAAAAGGCTCCTCGGTTTTTGGCCGGGAGATCCTCGGTTTTTTGGTCGGGATTTGGAAAGAAAAGGCTCCTCGGTGTTTTGGCCGGGAGATCCTCGGTTTTTTGGCTGGGATTGGGAAAGAAAAGCTCCTCGGTTTTTTGGCCGGGAGATCCTCGATTTTTTGGCCGGGATTTGGAAAGAAAAAGGCTCCTCGGTTTTTTGGCCGGGAGATCCTCGGTTTTTTGGCCGGGATTTGGAAAGAAAAAGCTCCTCGGTTTTTTGGTCGGGAGATCCTCGGTTTTTTGGCCGGGATTTGGAAAGAAAAAGCTCCTCGGTTTTTCGGCCGGGAGATCCTCGGTTTTTTGGCCGTGACATTTTAAGGAACCGGGATTTGGAAAGAAAAAGCTCCTCGGTTTTTTGGCCGGGAGATCCTCGATTTTTTGGCCGGGATTTGGAAAGAAAAAGGCTCCTCGGTTTTTTGGCCGGGAGATCCTCGGTGTTTTTGCCGGGATTTGGAAAGAAAAAAGGCTCCTCGGTTTTTTGGCCGGGAGGGATTTGGAAAGAAAAAGGCTCCTTGGTTTTTTGGCCGGGAGATCCTCGGTTTTTTGGCCGGAATATTTAAGGAATGGGATCCTATACTACCATGATTTGTTTTCTTTTGGGATTTTCATTTTTATTTCCTTTCTTCTTTCTTTTTTTCTTTTGTTTTCCTCTTTATATGTTTTCCTTCTTATTTAGCAAAACGCATGACAGAATTTTGGGGGGGGGGGGGGACTTCCTTTTTGGGCGTTTTCCTGCTGCAAAGCTATTTCAGCGCTTGCGCATTTCATTTCTTTTGGGCTGCACCTGCTTCTTGCACGTTGCTCTGAATAAGACCTGTTTTCAACAAAGAACAATTTGTTAGTTTGAAACGGTGGTTGGTTCTGTGGCCTTGATCATCCCAATTGCTTGATCCCGGCCCCTTTTCCGTTGAGAACTTGCTGTTTGTTGGCCTTGAGGGTGAATCTCTTTTCAAACTGACCGGGTCCAACTCTCAGGGCTTCATTATGACTCGCCCGTGTGGGCTCTGGCCTTTTCACTTTATTCTGCCCTTGGGACCTTTGCCTTTGACTTCCTTTTTTTTGTCTTTACTTTGAAACCATCAACCCCTATGGTCAGTCGGGATTGGCCTGACGCACCTGCTGAGGCTGGGTATTTTCTTCGGCTCTTGCCAGGCGGAACCCTATAGAACCAGTCCTGTCACCTTTTCTTTGTAACAGTTACGGAATCAGAGTAAAGCCGAAAGGGATGCAAAGAAAAGTATGCAAAAAGGCAGCGTATGAGTTTAAAGAGAAGCGTCCCTTTCGGGGGAAAAGAAGGACTTATCTAGGGTGTGCATGCTGGCTTCAAATGAACATGACATGCTTCTTGGACTGGACGCCCGACCCACACAAACTTTCCAGCTTCTCGTGAACCCATTGATCCGTACTTCAAAACCAGAACTTTGCCAGGACTCTTGTAGTAGTGAGATGTCTTCTTGTCGGCCGACAACGCCCTTTGCGGGTTTTCGCCAATCGACCTCTCTCATTTCTCTTCTCGTCGTCGCTCGATAGTGCTCTTTGCGAGTTTTCATTAAGCGGACTCTCTCATTTTTATTTTCTCTTCTCACCATCGCCTTATGGTGCCCGAAGGTTTTCACCGATAAGACTCTCTCATTTTATTTCTCCCAATTTGCATTGTGCCGGATTCCAACAATGTTGCTTTTCAATTCCCATGCCTTTGCCAATTGATCAGAAGGACTTGGACAAGGTTTTGGGTAAAAAGAATTTTGGACGGGAGTACAACTTTGGAACCATTTTGGTGGACTCATGGCCGAACCATTATATCATCTGCCCCAGTTTCAACTTTTTGGGGGAATTAGGATTTTTGTTTTGGTGTGACTGAACCTCAGAGAGAGGCTGCCTACGTATCCTTTCGGAATCAAGTCAGACGTAGTTCAGGAAACTTTTGTTTTTGGTGCTTTTTGTTTTGGTTTTGCTTGTTCTCTTCTTCTTTTTTTTTTTCATTTTCTTTTCTTTGCTTCTCTTTTTCTTTTTTTTCTTTTTTTGTCCTTTCATCATAATTTCTTTTTCTTTTTTTTTTCTTTTTTTTTCGATAATACTTCCGGGTTCCAAAGAGGGTAGCCAAAGGAGAGTAACCGGCTCAAATGGGTTTACGAAGGGTTGATAGTGTTTGGATAGCGAGAAGAAAAGCCTTCGTCATCTCAATTGCACAAAAACCAACACCGCAGAGAGCCTAGATATAGTACCTTTTTACTGCATCCGCATTCACAACTGTTACGGGATCATTTCTTTCGATATCTCCCAAATACAATGCTCCTCTCGACAATATTTTTCGGATGTTGTATGGACCCTTCCAATTAGGAGCAAATTTTCCTTTTTGCTTCCTGGTGATGAGGGAGAATGCGTCTTAACACGAGTTGTCCCACTTCAAAATTCCTGGGACGCACCTTCTTGTTGTAAGCTCGGGCCATTCTTTGTTGGTACAACTGCCCGGATGTGCCCTGAGTACAGCACACTCTTTTGTTGTAATGTATGGACCTTTCCAACCCGTGAACCAATTTCCCTTTAATTGTTCCAATTCTTTGTTTTATTTCCTCAAGGTTACCTTCTTTGCACTTCGACTCTTGATTCATTATTTCGAAATCTGACAGCGTTTTGGGATCTAGGCATGAAGTCCGCAAGCATGTCATGTTATTTAAAGCTGCATTATCAAAACTGAAGAGAAGAAATGAAGGAGAGAAATAGCAAAATCAGAAAGAATAAAGAAAAGTGAACGATGAAATATTGATTTCATTTCTTGGAATTTTGAAGATAAAAGGGTTCACATTCGGGAATTTAAAGACAAGAAACTAAAAGAAACATCCGAGTTACACCCTGGAATAACTCGGGATGCAGAAAAAGTAGCAGGACGGGTCTACCGGGACTCCCGCCTGATCGGGAATGGCGCAGCCTTCTAGTTTTGGAGTTTAGCATCTGGTCCCATATAGAGCACCTCAGGGTGCTAGTCCCTTCCGCTGGCTGAACCATGTTGGTTTCATAAAGCATTTGCCTCATAGCTCCACAGATATCTTCTATTTCCTCGGTCGTGAAAACCTCATCATCTTCCTCTTTACTGTACTTAGGCTTGACAAAAGTTTCATACAAATGTACTACCTCATAATCGACCATTTTCATCTTTTGAAGGAACACTTTGGCTTCCTCAGCACTGACGGGTCTCTTAGGCGGGAAACGCCTTTTGGTAGCATTGTTTACCTCCTCTACATTTGAATATTTCTCAACAAGGGGGTTTTCTAGCAACTCTCCCAAGATCTCTTTATCCTTGTACGTAGCCACCGTCTGATGATAATTCCATGGTACCTCAGCAGGGTTTGTCATGGGCTTCTGTGGCACGCGTCCAATAACCACTGGCTCATTCAGCCGAAGCGGCTTAATTGTCCCCCGTACCACATAACCTTGCTTGGGTGTGTACATTTGTGTTTCTTTTTTCAAATCAGTTTTCTTCTCTGGTTTTGTCTTGGTGATTTTGCTCTTCTTTTCCCCTTCGTCTTGCTTCGGGGCCACCTTTGGCTTTCTTTCTGCATCAGCGATAGCAATTATAGCTTTTAAGGCTGGATCAAACTCCCTATCTTCACAAATCATCCCGATTACTGGCCCGTTGTTGTGGGCGGGCAGCGGATTATTGGTCAGATTTGGGACATCTTCATCCTTCAACACCATTTTCCCTTGCTCTATTAAGTTTTCCACCGCTTGTTTTAGAGTCCAACAGTCATTTGTATGATGGCCCTCTGCCCCTGAATGGTATGCACACCTGACACCAGCTCTGTAGGCAGGCGATGCCGGGTTTTGTCTGTTCTGAGGGACCGGCTGCAGTAGACCCATTTGGACAAGTTTTGGGAACAGGCTAGAGTAAGATTCACCAATTGGGGTAAAGTTTGGTCTCCTGGGTGGTTCCCGAGGATGGAAGATATTCTGCGGAGGTCGGGGGTTATAATGGTTCTGGTAGGGAGGCTGATTTTCGTTGGCATGTGGCTGCGGCCGGCCGAAGGGTTGAGCGTTCATGACCGCATAAGGTTGAGGAGCATAAGCCATGTCATGGTGAGGGTAGTAATGTTGAGGGGTTCTTTCTGGGAACATGGGTCTAGGAGCACGGTGTCTTCTTGCAGCTGATACCGCCATGGATGTTTCTTCTTTCTTCTTGGCCATTCCTCCAGACCCGCCTTGAATGGCTTGGGAGGTTGCTCTGATAGCAGACTGGCTCAAAATCCTACCCGTTTTCAAACCATTCTCTACCATTTCACCAATTTTAATAGCTTCTGCGAATGGTTTACCTATAGCTTACATCATATTTTGGAAATAATCAGCTTCCTGAGCTTGAAGGAACACCATGACCATTTCAACCTCGTCCATCGGAGGTTTTACCCTTGATGCCTGTTCACGCCATTTGATTGCATATTCCCGAAAGCTCTCCGAGGACTTCTTTTTTAGATTTGCCAATGAGTTCCGGTCTGGAGCAATGTCTATATTGTACTGGAACTGTCTAACAAAGTCTCTTGCGAGGTCGTCCCAGATGTGCCATCGAGAGGTATCTTGATCCATATACCACTCGGAGGCGATACCCACCAAGCTTTCCCCAAAGTACGCCATGAGCAATTCCTCTTTCCCTCCAGCTCCGCGCAATTGATTGCAGTATTTCTTAAGGTGAGCAATAGGATTGCCATGCCCATCGTATTTCTCGAACTTCGGAGTCTTGAATCCCATAGGCAAATGCACGTGAGGGAACATGCACAAGTCAGTATATGACACACTCTTTTGCCCACATAAACCCTGCATATTTTTGAGGCTCTGTTCCAGGCTTCTCATCCTTTTTGCCATTTCATCCTGTCCGGGAGCTTTGGGAGTCTTTTCCTATCCCGTTGTGAACTCATATGGAGGTGGTTGGGAGTAAGTATATGTGGGATATTGAGGAGGATCCACTGGAAAGACAGGGTTTTGGAAAGTGAAGGCCGAGGGATCAATAGCAGGCCTTGGGAGTGGAGGCTGTGTGGTGGCGGAGCATGGTGGAGCGGTGAAAATATTGGGGACTGTTCCTGATGTGAACACCTGGGGGCGTACCTCAGAAGGTGTTCCTATAAAGTGAGCAGACCGGGTAGGTTGTCCCAACGGAGTATGAGGGTGGCTGATGGGGATATTGGAGGTACCCCCAGATCTAGGGAATAGTTCAGGAAATCCAGGGACGGCGCTTGGAGGCTCCCTTCCATTGGTCGAGGCGTCCCACATCTCCATGAGTCGGAGACGTAGTATCCGGTTCTCTTCCGCCGTGACAGACTCAGATGTCGGGATCCCCGAGATGGGGCTGTCCTCAGAGATGGGAACTGCGGGCAAAGTCATTTCTGTGGACATTTCCACACTTCCTTTCGATCTGGTAAAGTATTGATGCGATGCTAGCTTACCACAACCAACCACCGTTTCTAAAAGCTAGGTTGGAATTGACAGCAACACACGGTTAGTTTGAGACAAGTAACAGACAGGTAATCGCACATTGGGGTGTGATGCACCTATACAGTTAAACGGATGTCTACTTGTTTGCACTAGTTGCATGCGTCATCCCGGTTTTTCTTTTTCTATTTTCTCTTCTTTTGATTTCCACTCTTTGTTTTTCTTGCTTTTCTTTCGCTTTTTGTTTTTTTCTCATTTTTCCTTTCCCTCTGTTTTTCATTTTCTGCTTTTCCTTTTACTTTTGCCATGGTCTTTCTCTCGATTCCTTATTTTCTCTTTTTGCGTTTCTTTCTCTCTCGTTTTTCCTTTATTTCTTCCCCTCGTATTTTCTTCTTTTTTTTTTCTTAGGGCTACGGTCGAATCCTATGGAGATTGCCTACGTATCATGACCCCGCATGAATCAGACCAAGCGTAGTTCTTGCAAATAAGGTAATAAACTAACTCTTTTTTTGAATTTTTTGAAAGAAATGCTTTAGAACGAAAAAGGGAAATATTTTTGATTTTGATTTTTGATTTTGATTTTGATTTTGATTTTTATTTTTTGAAAGAAAGACTTCTAAAAAAAAATTTCTTTTCTTTTTATTGGAACTTTGAGAATTTTAGAAGTAGAAAGAAATTTTTTTTTTTGATTTTGAAAGTTGCCTCTTAATTTCGGAAAAGGGACTTTTACGAAAATGTTTTTGGATTGTTGAGCAAAAATATTTTCGGACTCAATTTTTCAAAATTTGTATTTTTTTTATATTTTTTATTTATGAAAGAAAGACATCTAGGGAGTATTTTAATGATTTATTTTGACCTAAAAGGAAAAGTGGCTATTTTTCAAAAATATTATTTAAGCAAACAAAGACTCGGTTTTGCAGATAAGGCCTTTCAGCACTTCGGGAAAGAAGATTTTAAGGCTGTGCCCGCTAACCATTGAAAATGATCCAAGGTGGCTGTTCTTGCAAAAACAACCTTCCGGCGTCCTTTTTTGAGGACATTCGGCTTATTTTAAAACAAGAATGACATCACCCGACTTATTTTGACTTCTGAAAATTCCGTTTTTTTTTATTTGAACTTTGGGAATTTTAAAAGTAAAAAGAAAATGTTTTTTGTTTGTGTTTTTCATTTGTTTTCTCTTTTTCTAAGAAAAAAAGAAAATATTTTTGGATTTTGGATGTAACCTCTTAATTTTCGAAAGAGGGACTTCTTTAAGAAAAATGTTTTGAATTTCTGAGCTTTTATTTATTTACAAAAGTACTTCTAGAGAAAAGCAAAAATATTTTTGGACTTCAATTTTTCAAAATTTTTATTGACATTTACAAAAAAAAAGACTTCTAAAGAAGAAAAGAGTATTTTTGAATTTTTGTTTCTGACTTTTTTTGGATTTTTGGAAAAGTACTTCAAAATGAAGGAAACTTGTATTTTTGGATTTTGATTTTTATTGATTTTTCTTTTTATTTCATGAAAGACATTAGAAAGAAGGAAACCCTTTTTTTTTTGAGTTTTTTTAAAAAAAACTTCTTCTTTTTTTGAATCTTTTAAGGAATGATTTCTAAAGAAGGAACTAAAGGAAAATATTTTTGGATTTTTTGAAAATTGGGGTCGGAACCGATGTGGTTTGCCTACGTATCTCACATCCGGTGAGAATCAGACCCGCGTAGTTCGGTCAAATAAAACTAACTATTTTCGAAAACTAAACTCTTTTTTATATTTTTTTTGTTGGCAAATACACTATTTCTGAAACTAATTTGAAAATAAAACTCTTTGTGTTTTCTTTTCCATTGGCAAATAAAACAAGCTAAAAAAAATACTTTTCTTGTTTCTTTCATTTTTCTCAAAAATCCGACAGAATTTCGGCACTAGTTGGACATTGGTTTTTTATAATATAGGTAATTAACTCTCTACATTGCTATTTTCTCTTTTCCCCTTTTTGTTTTTCAATTTTTCCAGATATTCAAAGCCGGTCAACATGCAAGTCCAAAACAGATAAATGCACAAGTAGGATGCATCAGGATGGTCCATTATTCCGTGTACACCTGTCCTAGACGGACCCAACCCCTGTATTGAGTCCCCTAAGTCATATGCACGTGATGCAAATAAGCGTTCCTACTAGGGATCCGGCATGAGGTCAAGTTATTCTAGGTTCAAAACCTGGTATATGTTCTAGACTGTATACCCGAGCGGACAACTCGAGTCGAGGAGGGGGCTACGTACCGGGGACCCGCAAGATCGTCCGGCTTAGTAACTTGTCCGAGCCTCTTTCTTATTTCAGGGTATGACACTAACAGAATAGGGAGTCTCAACCAGTAAGCACATCCCCGGAGGTGAGAAGAGAAGGGTTTCGGCACAGTTTATATACAACTCAGATAATATCAAAGCAGTAAAGCATTTAGCACATTTAGCAGGAAACATGTAGGAAAATCAGATAAAGCCAAACATAACAATTATTCTAAGCTCGAATTCTTAAACCCTGAACCGAAGTTCTGGGTTTGTATCCCCAGCAGAGTCGCCAGAGCTGTCACACCTCCTTTTCTACACACCTACCCCGAAGGATAATGTATAAGGGAGTTTTTTTTATTTAAAGTGACATTATTCGAAATGAGATTATTTCTTTATTTTTAGAGTCGCCACTTGGGATAGGATTGGCTTTTGGTGTCCCAAGTCACCGGTTTAACTTGAATCCCACATCGAGGAAAATTTCGACTTCCCAGTTGGAGTCTGCGAACCAGAAATTCTGAATAAGGAATTCTGTTGACCCGAGGGAAGGTGTTAGGCACCCCCGGATCCCGTGGTTCTAGCACGGTTGCTTAAATTATTATAATTGGCTAAAATCTGATTTTAATACATGTTTTTTACTTATGTGCTTTTTAATTCTAAACCGCTTTTATTATTATTTTTAAAGAGAATTGCAACGTCGTGAAAACACGTCTTGAACCACGTCACATAAATGCACCCGCGGTTTTTGACACATTTCGACTTCGTTGAGATTTGGATTTGGGTCACATAAATGTGCACCCGAGTTTAGGAAGGTAAATTTATTAAAAAAATGCGCCTAAAGCAACTAACAGGTTATTATCTTTGCGGAGGGCCGTGAAATTTGCTAAACGGCACGTCCCAAATTCTAAGTATTTTAATAGGAGTATTTAAGGAGGGCCCCGCAATTTATGTATTTTATTTGGCGAGGCTCATCTCAGTTATTATTTAAAGGCCAAACTAGAGCAAACTATGATTTTCTATTTTTTTTGTCTCTAAAAGGGCCTAATTAATTTACATTTATACATTCGGGTCTCGGGTTCAAGTCCGAATTCAAACAAAAGGAAAACCCTCCTAATTTGAACCCGCTACTTAACTCGAGAACCTAAATTTATATTTGCAAATCAATCCCCATATTCCTAATATAATTTCAAGGATTTTTGATTTCAGCATTTTTGGGCCTTCAAACTTGGCCTAATCCTTGTAACATGAAGCTGCCCGGCAATTTGGACTTCATTGAAGTCCAGTCTGATCAGAAATAAGCTGGGCCTTTCCCATTGAGGAGTTGGGCTGAACGTCAGGCCCAGTGATGTGTTCACAGAATGGTAACAACTAGAACTGGGCCCTAGTTGGGCCTGGTCCTTGTGATCCAACTGACCCATACCAAAAACGCATAATCGCATAAACATAATGTCTAATTATCAAATCTGAATTATAACTTAAATCCTTAATATAGATCAACTGAATTGTTTGAATCTGCATAATAATAACGAATTAATCATCATTTTTCGCATAACCTAAATCACTAACACTTTTTGTAACATTTGAATCCTAAATCGACTTTACCAATGACAATGAAAACACATAGAACTTGCATCTTGGAGATTCATTGAACCATAAATTCATTACTTGAATCATGATTCTTCAATGACACATATATATCTAGCAGATACTCTGATTTTTTGAATATAGGGATGGGTAAATCAAATGAAAATGAACTCAAAACACTGAAGCCTCTTTCAATTGCGGATAAACATGATCCACATTAGAGCTAAAATCCAGAAATAGCTATAACAATAAGAACTAAAAACTAACTCTATGCTAAATACAATCCAATGATAACTCTTTGTAATGAACCTATAATATCACTAATATAAGAATTATGCCGTTGACAATTAAACTATTCACTGAACACGATTACCCTAGACTAATCAACAGTCCAATACCAACTGGCAGTCCAAAACAGTCCAAATCAACTTAAAAGCAGTCCTAATTATACAGTCCATGTGTCTATTGTTCATGTAATACAAACAACAGCTGACCAAATAACTACAAATATCTATTTAATTACAAACAACAGAAAACATCCCACACACAAGATCTGATGCACACTTTTTATTTCAACTCCAATTCAAAGCTACATCGAGGTGAATTCAAAGATGTGTACCTGGAATTTGAAATACAACAAGGACAAGGAGAAGTCAGCAGCAGGTAACAACAGCTTCCGAAACCAAAATGTTGCTATTTTGGACTCAAAACACATAAATAGGTGTAAAAAAAAGGTAACAAAAATATATATAGCGCCAGAAATAGTGGCGCTATATATAAACGGTAACTGGACCGTTTATGTATAGCGCCACTATTTCTGGCGTTATACACTGTCAGAGTGATATAGCGCCACTATTTCTGGCGTTATACACTGACAGTGATATAACGCCAGAAATAGTGGCGTTATATCCCTCCCCAAAAAACCCTCCATCTTCTTCTTCCCCCATCTTCTTCCTCCATTATTCTAATCCCCCTTCCTAAAATTGGTCCCCCCCTCTGTCCGCCACTAAAAAAAAAAAAAATTTGGGTCCCCCCGGCACATAAAACTTGAAGAACGTAGGTCCCACACTCGAGTAGAGCTTCTTGTTATTGTCGATTCACGCTTTCGGAGTCAAATTTTCGATCTATTTGCTTTCCGAAAATTCTAAATCGAGGTATTTCGATTTATTTTAAGTTGAAACTTTTATAATAATGCATATTATTTGATTTGTATGTGTTCTATTTCGGTTGGTGGTTTTATTTTCGAAATTAGCATCTTAAATTTATCCGGATTTAATTTTACTGTTTTGTGTAAAAATATAAATTTGTCAAATAAATTTGTCTGTTAATATTCTCATTTATATATATATGCTTTCATGCCGTTTTGTGTTTTATTTGCAATTAAATTTATTTGTTATTTATGTTTAGTTTAGATTATTTTTTAGCGTAGTAAAATCTAGACCTTTTTAGCGTAGTAAAACGTAGACCCTTTTAGCGTAGTAAAATTTAGAGCCTTGTAGCATAGTAATGTGTAGTATTTTAGCTTAGAATTCCTTTTGTTTTAGTATCT
>NW_017670247.1:554689-584493 GCF_001879085.1 Nicotiana attenuata | reverse complement strand
CCTCGGTTTTTTGGCCGGGAAGAAAAAGCTCCACGGTTTTTGGCCGGGATTTGGACAGAAAAAGCTCCACGGTTTTTTGGCCGGGAGATCCTCGGTTTTTTTGGCCGGGATATTTAAGGAATGGGATCCTATGCTACCATGATTTGTTTTTCTTTTGGGATTTTCATTTTTATTTCTTTTCTTCTTTCTTCTTCTTTTGTTTTCCTCTTTTATGTTTTCCTTTTATTTAGCAAAACACATGAAAGAACTTGGGGAGGGGAAACTTCCCTTTTGGTCGTTTTCCTGCTGCAAAGCTGTTTCAACGCTTGCGCATTTCATTTCCTTTTGGACTGCACCTGCTTCTTGCACGGTTGCTTTGAATTAAACCTGTTTTCAACAAAGAACAATTTGTTAGTTTGAAACGGTGGTTGGTTTTGTGGCCTTGATCATCTCACTTGCTTGATCCTGGCCCCATTTCCGTTGAGAACTTTGCTGCTCGTTTGCCTTGAGGGTGAATCTCTTTTCAAACCGACCGGGTTCAGCCTTAGGAGTTCATGATGACTCGCCCGTGTGGGCTCTAGCTTTTTCACTTTATTCTGCCCTTGGGACCTTTGCCTTTGACTTCCTTTCTTTTCCAATGTTTTTGCTTTGAAAGCATCAACCGTCATGGTCAGTCGGGATTGGCCTGACGCACTCGCTGAGGCTGGGTATTTTCTTCGACTCTGACCAGGCGGAGCCCTGTGAAGCCGGTCCTGCCACCTTTTCTTTGTACTAGTTACGAAATCAGAGTTAAACCGAAAGGGATTCAAAGAAAAAGTATGCAAAAGGCAAGCATATGATTTTAAAGAGAAGCGTCCCTTTCGGGGGAAAAGGAGGACTTATCTGGGGTGCATGCTGGCTTCAAATGAACATGACATGCTTTTTGGACTGGATGCCCGACCCACACAAACTTTCCAACTTCTTTTGAACTCATTGATCCGTATTTCAAAAACCAGGGAACTTTGCCAGGACTCTTTTAGTGGTGAGATGTCCTCTTTTCGGCCGACAACGCCCTTTGCGGGTTTTCGCCAATGACCTCTCTCATTTCTCTTCTCACCGTCGCCCGATAGTGCTCTTTGCGAGTTTTCACTAAACGGACTCTCTCATTTTCAGTTTCTCTACTCACCATCGCCTTATGGTGCCCGAAGGTTTTCACTGATAAGACTCTCTCATTTTATTTCTCTCAATTTGAATCAGATTCCAACAATGACGTTTGCCACTTCCATGCCTTTGTCAATTGATCGGAAGGACTTGCACAAGGTTTTGGGGTAAAAAGAATTTTGGGCGGAACTACAACTTTGGAACCATTTCGGCGGATTCATGGCCGAACCATTATATCATCTGCCCCAGTTTCATTTTTTGGGGAAATTGGGATTTTTGTTTTGGTGTGACTGAACCTCAGGGAGAGGCTGCCTACGTATCCTTTCGGAATCAAGTCAAACGTAGTTCAGGACAACATTTGTTTTTGTTGTTTTTGTTTTTTTTAATTTATCATATTTTCTTTTCTTTTTCTCTTTTTTTTCATCATATATATATATATATATATATATATATATTTTTTTTTTTTTTTTTTTTTTTTTTTTTTTTTTTTTNTTTATACTACTAAAATAGACAATAAATTAATTTTGAAAATCTTTAAAATCTTTGTAAAATACCAAAACACTTGGGCATGCTTATATACGCATGTACATACTATTTTGATAGTATTTTGTATACGAAAATGCATAGGAAAAAATTGGGTATCAACAATAGTTACATATTTACCACCGAGCTACGGCCGATCGGGCAGTTATACATCTACCACGGAGCTACGGCCGGTCGGGCAATTACCACCAGTTGGGTAGTTATGTATTATTATTTACCACCGATTGGGCAGTTATGTATTTACCATCGAGCTACGGCCGGTCGGGCAGTTACCACTGATCAGTTGGGCAGTTAACGCCACAAGAATGATGTAATCAGAACTACTGTATAGTTGTTTTATTTATATATACGAATGGGTTTTATTCTACATGTTACGGCCCTCAGTGGCAAGTCAGAAGTTATAAGTTGACTCTTATCTCTCCCCGAGATAGTATCTTATTATTATTACGTTTCATTTCTGCCTTACATACTCGGTACATTCTTCGTACTGGCGTCCCTTTTCCCGGGGCGCTGTGTTTCATGCCACACAGGTGTAGATAGGCGAGGTGAAGACCATCCACTGTAGGCTATCTCCAGATATCAGATTTTGGTTGGTGAGCTCCATATCTTCCTGGAGTATTGCCGAGTCACGTTCTATATATGTTACTTTATTTTATAAAGATGTAGGGGACCCTGTCCCGACTTATATATTATGATCATATTTTCTTAGAGGTTTTGCAGACAGTGTCCTATGTATAACTTTAGGTATGATATGTCAACGGCTTTGTCGGCCCCTATGTATCTATATAAATCTTTTTGAATNTATATATATATATATATATATATATATATATATATATATATATATATAACTGTGGCCTATCATGGCCCTGACGAGTCGTATAGAAAAAAGAAAAAAAAGGTACGTGTCGCTCGGTTGAGTAGGCACCGGGTGCCCGTCGTGGCCCTCTTATTTGGGTCGTGACAAAATGGTATCAAAGCAGTTCTATCCTAAGGTTGTCTACAAGCCGTGTCTAGTAGCGTCTTGTTTATAAATGTGTTGTGCACCACGTTATATAAGCAAGAAACTACAGGGCATTTAGGGACCGGTTACCCTTTCTTCTTGATATTAGATCGTGCAATAGAGCAGACTCATAAGGAATAAAGCCCTTGACCTTTGACTTGTTTTATATATGCAGCAATGCCTATAACCAGGAACGCTATGGTTAGTCAGAAGGGTAAAGTAGTGGCAGATGAGGGCATGAGTAGAGTACCAATGTCTAGTGAGGGCCAGAGTGAGGCCCCGAGGGGAAATACAACACCCTCGCATAGATCTCCGATTTCGTCAGCACCCGAAGAGATGAGGAGGAACCCAGTACCTCCACCTATTGTTCAGGATGAGGATATGGATATGCGGAGTGCAGTACAGTTGTTGACTAGATTGGTAGCCGCTCAAGCTCAGCGCCAGGTAGGTACAAGTGTTGGTCACATTAACAGGGTTATTAGCGCGAGAGTTCGAGACTTCATCAACCTGGACCATCCAGTGTTTACCGGATCCAACAAGGATGAGGACCCGCAAAACTTTATTGATAGGATGCAGAGGACTTTGAGGGTAATGCATGTATCAGACACTGAGTCAGTAGAGTTGGCCTCATACCGATTGCGGGATGTTGCGGTTCAGTGGTATGAAACTTGGGAATCGTTAGAGGGACAAATGCATCTCCGGCGGTATGGGAAGAGTTCTCAGGGGATTTCTTACGTCATACTTGCCGGCAGAGATTTGTCAGGCAAGGGTAGACAGGTTCTTGGCTCTTAAACGAGGGAATATGAGTGTGCGGGAGTATAGCCTCCAGTTTGATTCCTTGGCAAGGTATGCCCACTCGATTGTGGCTGAAATGAGCGACCAAGTGCATCGGTTGTGGTAGGACTTGGGCTGCACCTGATTAATGAATGCTTTACGGCCGCTCTGCTCGATGGTATGGATATTTCCCGCATCCAGGCTTATGCTCAGAATTTAGAGGATCGGAAACCACAGCAATACGAGAATCGTGATGGGGGTCAGCGTAAGAAGGCTAGGCCTGCTAGGCGACTCGAGGATTTTCCAGGCGATCCTATGTCACCATACCCTGTTGAAAGTGTCCGACAGTTGCAGAAGCCGTATTATGAGGGAGCTGTCTATTCTGAGTCAGGTTAGGGCTCGAGGATTTAGGGTTTTCAGAATCTAAGGGATTCAGCGCAAATGAGGCCACCCCCTCCGCAGTGCAGTCAATGCGGTAGAGCTCATTCTGGACAATGTCGTCAGGGGTCTAATGTATGCTATACTTGCGGAGACCCTAGTCATTACATGAGGGATTATCCTATAAATGGCAGAAGCGAGATGGTTCAGCCCACCAGATCAATAACTGTTAGAGACTGTGCGTCCACCAGACTGTATAGAGAACCGGGTTCTCTATGTGTTTCCTCTGAAAGTACTGATGAACCAAACTGTATAGCGATCTGGTCCTATATCAGTTTGGTACAATGCTAAGTTTGTGTGAGACCAACGATTAGTAGAGTACCTGGTCCTTTATGGGGTTCTGCTGTAAATTCTAGTAAAGTTGTATGTAAATAAGGCCGAGGATTTTTACATGGAAAAATCCTACACAAGGGGATCAAAAAACCACGACCTACACCTGTAGGCTTTTAACTTCACTAACTTGCAATCTCCCTATTACAAGACACTTTACAATGACCCTATTGCAAAGACTTCAACTAACTTGTAGTCTCACGAAATCTTCCCTCTTTGCCTTCCTGATGCTCTCATCACAAGCCATCTATAACTATCCTAGTTACAAAGAATTTGACTAACTTGTGGTATTTCAACCACAAGCCACTTTGTCACACTATGGTTACAAAGGCTTTTGACTAACTTGTGATGTTTCCACCACAAGCCACTTTGTCACACTACGGTCACAAAGGCTTTTGCTTATGACTATCCCTAGTCACAACATAAACTCAAAAGTTAACAAATTTTGGTTTGTTCCCAAGACAACGCTTCTAAGAAAGCAAACTAGGAATTACAATGAAGAACATATAACAAAGACTCAACAACCTAAGGACTTAAGATGTCTTCGATCTTGGATCAGGTCCTTGAGGTTTAAACAACTTTGTTCTTGAGAGAGGTTCTTGAATACTTGAGAGAATATTTTTGCCTTTTCTGATTTTGCAAGTGTTGAACCAGAATCTTGTGCCTTGCATGAGGTTTATACTACATAAGACATTACCTTAGTGATGTCGATTCACAATGGTGATGTCCAATCAAAATGGGAAGCGACTGCTGCACTGTCTGCAGAACTGTTATGTGTACAGTTGCAGGCAGTCACTTTCTGCAGTTGCTTTCCAGCGGTACTGTTGACTTATACTTATGTCAGGGGAACACTAAGATATCAGGTTCCTAATCTGGTTCATGTGAACCTAAAGCACACTGCCCAAATTATCTTGAGTCGATTAACCTGAATGATTGTACCAGGATAGCTTCAGGTCCTTTATCTGGTTCTCTCATGAAGTAAGTTGTTTTACCTTCCTTGATGGTATTTATACTTGTGTGACATCACTTACAATGATGTAAGCAAGGTAGGTAAAAAGCCTTCCATAGAAAGTTGACTGCTGCACTGTTCCTGTGCAGTATCGTGTGCAGGTAGTAACTTTCATGCTGGAGAGTTGACTTCATATGGTCTCCTTGGGAACTGGTAGGGACCTGTTTCCTTAGTTGTTCCTTCCACTCTGAAGAGTTGAGTTATATCCTACGCTGGATCCCAATCTGGAGTTTTGTGATCTCAAGGTCTTGTAAATGTATAACAAGTTCCGTATCTGGTTCTGGATGGTAAGCTTGTTAGATCATCAAAACATAAAGTAAAGTACCTATGCCGAAGGTACTTGTAACCTATCAATTCCCCCTTTTTGATGACGACAAACTTAGAAATGATATCCCCCCTGAGAACCAGATCTCCACATTGTTCCCCCTACGAATCAGCCATATTCCTTATGAGAACCGAACCTAAGGAACTGATCACAACTGGTTCCTCAAGACTGTTTGGCAAATCATCAAAACTCAAAGTACCATAACTTATCAATTTCCCCCTTTTTGATGAATGACAAACCCAGAATTATTCCCCCTGAGAATCAGGTTCCTTATCTGCACTGATCACATCCGGTCCGTACCCAGTATGTTGAGAACGTTTGTCATCATGAAAACATGACATAGAGTAACTTAGATCAATTTCTCCCTTTTTGATGATGACAAACCTAAAATTATTATTCCTCTTGAGAACCAGATTCCTCACATGTTTCCCTGCAGATCAGACCTATAAGCAACTTGCTTTCAGCACGTTCCCCCTGCGAAGCAAAGCCATCTTTCATGCACAACACACATATCAATTCGATTCTGTTCCTCCCCCATGTGAACACCTATATTACTTCCCCCTTTTGGCATCATCGAAAAGAATAACAGAAGAAGTACCACCAAAAAGAAGTTCAGCAACATTAACTCAGGCCACTACACAACATAAACAATAACAAGAACAACAAGTGAATGTCAGTGCCCAAAATAGAGTGATTGCCCATAGTGGAGTAACTATGATAAAAACACAGTAGCTTCAACAATACATAATGTGACAATTTAAACAACTGAACTACCAATGTCATCAAATATAGGGATCAAAAGAAGGTAAGAATTCAAGGGAATTGGGAAGGAGTGAAGGACATGGATCACCGGGTAGGAAGAAAAGCAAGAGGCTAAGGCTTTGATGAGCTTGTCCATTCGTTCATCTACTCCCCTTTGATCAATGATCATCTGCTCTCTCAGTTCCTCCACCTGCTTCCTCAATATTTCGTTTTCACCCTTCAACTTAGCATTCTATTCTGCCAAGCGTCCTCGAGGACCAGGTACTCAACCTATCTGAGTAGGTTGAACCATCAATCAGATCACCAAGAATCTCCCCAAGTTTCGTCTCATCAAGAACAGACTCAGTCCCATGCACATATAGCATCATAGTATCACGTAAAACATAGAAGTTTTTACTTTTTCTTTAGAAACATTGGGACTTGAAGGAACAAAGAGGTGATTCTATCTTTGGAACTCAACAATGTTAAGAAGTTCCTCCATTTTTCAGCAATATTAGAGTCAACACTCTGCCTTACAGCACCTTTTGAGACTTCAACGTCTTCTCCCTCCAAACCTAATGGCTTAATCTTTTGCTTCTGTAAGGAACCAGGTTCCTCACTTAGACTACCCTTTCTATCCCTGAGCAACCATGTCTCCCTCTTCTTCTTCTCAATCTGTTTACCCTTATCATCTGCTGCATTTTTCTCAGCCAACTTTCCTTTTTTTAAATTCTTTCTCACAGGAAAAGATTTTATTTCATTCTCTAATCGCATCAGCAGTTCACACCACTTCACCATCAATCAACCTACTTTTCATCAATCCTTTTTACTGATCAAAAGTTTGTTTATACACAGAACTCAAGGAGAAAAAGATCATCATTAAAATTAACTTCATGAGAAGGACTTGAAATCAGGTCAGTCCTCATATTCACCAATTTCTCCATTCTTCAACATTTCTATCAATCCAACCACAACTTCAGCCTCACGCTCTAGAATATTAGATCTACCTTGTTCCCTTTCATTTACACTTCCATCAAAATCTACCAAAGACTTCTTGGGGTTATGATTCTGATGGAGTTAGTTTTTTTTGGAAAGTGAGAGAGTTGGTTTCAGCTCTGGCATATTTGGAAAGAAGGATTACTTTGAGACAAGGTTGATTCTGGTTTTGAAGAAAAGACTTGGTTTTATTTGGGTGTAAGATAGAGAAGTTCCTTTTTTGGGGCAACGGGTCAGTTTAGGAAAGGTTTAACATTTTGGACTTCAAAAGTTAGGAGGAGAGGCAGGAGAAAGGTAGAAACAAATTGATGACATGACACTTCAGCAGCTTAAAAAGGCATATAAGTATTGAAGAGACTACTAACCTGAGTCACAGGAACCAGGTTCCGTGACTGTTTTTGAAAATTTTGAGCAGGGACTCCTAGAAGTGCAATGTCACTCTTACTTATTTTTTTCCTGAGACTGCCATATGTGTATACCTGTAACAGTATAGATTTGAGTTAGATGTCGTCGAAAAATACTTTTTAGCATTGTACCTTTCCTTCTTAACATAGCCAATTATCGAGGGACTAGGTTCCTCTGTGCCATTTTGGAGATTCTAATGCTTCTCCTTCATCCTTCTGCTAGACTTGACTCATCAAATCAGTCTTTCCATTGGCAATATCTATAGCTTTACTAGGAGCATTTGTGAATTCTCCGTCTTCATCTGCTTGGTTTTGTGACCCTTTTTCCATCATTATTGAGAACAAAACATTTGCATCCAAAGGCTCTCGGGTAGGTCAACTTGGCTTTTCTTCCATTGAGCAGTTCATAGAGAGACTTCTTGAAGAGGGACTTGATCATGCATTTGTTAATCAAGTGGCAAGCAATATTGACTGCTTCAGCCTATGAACCAGGTACTCCATAACCAACTTGTTCAACAAGCAGAAACTCACATGCCCAGTCATCTTCACCATAATTCAGCATCATCATTCATTAATGACACTTAGGCATGTTAGATCACAACCATGCCGGGACTTAAAATCAGCAGTGTAGACATTCTTGTATCTTTTGGCCACAAGCACCACCTCACTAGTCACAAAATTTGTGACTGTGCATATCTTGGACAAGAATTCCACTTTATTTCACACATTGTATCCTTTTGTTGCAGCCTTGTAGGCTTTGTTTTAAGAGGAATATCCCAGAAAGATTCATTTATCACTCTTGGCATCAAATTTATCAGGTTGATCCTTTCCTTTGTAGAGAACATAGCATTTGTACCCAAATGTTCTTAGGTGAGTCGGCTTGGGTTTCCTTCCAGTCAGCAACTCATAGGGGGTTTTGTCCAGGAGAGGTCTGATCATGCGCCTCTTTTCACTCCTGCTCAGTATTCCCATAAGAATTGCATGCTCCGTGTTCTTTGAACTTTGAATTTGACAGACCATGGACCAGGTCCTTCTTTAGCAATATCTCCAGAAGTGGGAAAACTTGTATCCCCCCAATCCTTTATGCCAAGTCTTCGAATCATTATGAACTACATTCAAGCAGCTCATATCTCTAGCTTAGACACAAACTTCTACCATGTTTTTCTTCCCCATACCTAGAATGTACCCCTTCTTTCCATTTTCCAAAGGGTACATCCCTTCCTTGCAGGGCTTTCATTGAGAGAAAATCCATGGAATTTCCAGTCATGTGCTTTGAGCATCTATTGTCCATGATCCATTGCAATTCGCTTCCTCCCACTGTTCCCTGCACATCTAAATTATGGGTTAGATTTAGGAACCCAAACTAGTTTGGTTTATGATAGAAGGGATGGATAAGGGCTTTTCTAGTCCATGCAGGCAGCATTGGTTTCTTGCGAGCGGTATAGTAGTCACTTTGTCAGTAAGCACTTTGTTTTTCTGAACAGATTGAGCCCTGGCCTGGCAATTTTCTTTGAAGTGCCCATTGTTCCCACAGTGGGTACACAGCCAGTTATCAGGAACTGTGACATACTTGCTCTGAGGGTTGTAAGGAGTTTTCTCCTTTTGGAACCCGATTCCCTGCCCGTTTCCATTATTTTTGAAGTACATGGCAGTGACAACATCTGAGGACCAGGTCCACTTGAGAGATTTCTGAAGGTCACTTTTTACTCTCTTCAATTCAGCTTGAATCTGCTTATTTTTCTCAAGTTCACCACATATCCTAGTTCTAGCAGCTTTCAACTCATTTTCAAGCCTAATGTGTTCCTCACTGGCTATCTCCTTTCCTTTTCCAGATTTTTCAGGTTTTAACTTAGTCCAAGGTTTCACTATTGTTTCCCTTAGGTCTGTAATTTCTGCCAAAAGATTATTCTTTTCTTTTCTGAAAATTTCAATGGTTTTCTGATGGTCAGTAACTACAGCCACTAAGTCGACTCTAGTTTGTTCAGATTCTGCTAACTCTAAGGTCAAAGAATCCCTATCCTCCACAAAACTATGAAAGGCATTGATTAATACGTTAGCTAAATACATGAGTTTTCTTGGAGAATAGGATTTCAGATTTCTCCAAATATCCATGAAATTTACCTCTTTGTTGTCTTCGTCTTCATCATCATCTGGTTGTGCCATCAACGCAAAGGCTGAGTCATATTCAACTGGTCATTTTCTCTTGAAGTTCTTGGAGAATTCTTGCTTCAAGAGAGGACAATTTTTCATGAGGTGTCCAGCCTTTCCGCACTTGTAACAAAGATCATTGTTTTTTAATCTGTTAGAGCTGTCCCTTTCTAGAACTTCTCCATCTCTTCTGACCATCTTCTGAAACCTTTTGGTTAAGTAAGCCATGTAATTGTCTTCCTCACTCGAATCATTGTTAGCAACTTTAAGTACCTAGTACTTTTCCTTCTTTGGTTTTCTCCTTTCAAGAGTTGGTGGAGCAGCCATGGGGATCCTTCCTAGGTGTTAGCCTGATAGGAAGAACCTTCTCTGATACCACTTGTTAGAGACTGTGCGTCCACCAGATTGTATAGAGAACCGGGTTCTCTATGTGTTTCCTCTGAAAGTACTGATGAACCAAACTATATAGCGATCTGGTCCTATATCAGTTTGGTACAGTGCTAAGTTTGTGTGAGACCACCGATTAGTAGAGTACCTGGTCCTTTATGGGGTTCTGCTGTAAATGCTAGTAAAGGTGTATGTAAATAAGGCCGAGGATTATTACGTGGAAAAATGCCACACAAGGGGATCAAAAAACCACGACCTACACCTGTAGGCTTTTAACTTCACTAACTTGTAATCTCCCTATTACAAGCCACTTTACAATGACCCTATTGCAAAGACTTCAACTAACTTGTGATGCTCTCATCACAAGCCACTCTATAACTATCTTAGTTACAAAGAATTTGACTAACTTGTGGTATTTCAACCATAAGCCACTTTGTCACACTATGGTTACAAAGGCTTTTGACTAACTTGTGATGTTTCCACCACAAGCCACTTTGTCATACTACGGTCACAAAGGCTTTTGCTTATTACTATCCCTAGTCACAACATAAACTCAAAAGTTTACGAATTTTGATTTGTTCCTAAGACAACGCTTCTAATAAAGCAAACTAGGAATTACAAATGCATAACAAAGACTCAACAACCTAAGGACTTAAGATGTCTTCGATCTTGGATCAGGTCCTTGAGGTTGAAGCAGCTTTGTTCTTGAGAGAGGTTCTTGAACACTTGAGAATATTTTCCTTTTCTGCTTTTGCAAGTGTTGAACCAGAATATTGTGCCTTGCATGAGGTTTATACTACACAAGACATTACCTTAGTGATGTCGATTCACAATGGTGATGTCCAATCTCAATGGGAAGTGACTGTTGCACCGTCTGCAGAACTGTTACGTGTACAGTTGCAGGCAATCACTTTCTGCAGTTGCTTTCCAACTGTACTGTTGACTTATACCTTTGTCAGGGGAACACTAAGATATCAGGTTCCTAATCTGGTTCATGTGAACCTAAAGCACACTGCCCAGATTATCTTGAGTCGATTAACCTGAATGATTGTACCAGGCTAGCTTCAGGTCCTTTATCTGGTTCTCTCATGAAGTAAGTTATTTTACCTTCCTTGATGGTATTTATACTTGTGTGACATCACTTACAATGATGTAAGCAAGGTAGGTAAAAAGCCTTTCATAGAAAGTTGACTACTGCACTGTTCCTGTGCAGTAGCGTGTGCAGGTAGTAACTTTCATGCTGGAGAGTTGACTTCATGCAGTCTCCTCGAGAACTAGTAGGGACCTGTTTCCTCAGCTGTTCCTTCCACTCTGAAGAGTTGAGTTATATCCTATACTGGATCCCAATATGGAGTTTTGTGATATCAAGGTCTTGTAGATGTATAACAGGTTCCGTATCTGGTTCTGGATGGTAAGTTTGTTAGATCATCAAAACATAAAGTAAAGTACCTATTCCCAAGGTACTTGTAACCTATCAATAACAGTCTCCTCCTCTTCAGTACGCCCTCAAGAGCGAGGCCCTCAGGCATCAGCTGGTAGAGGTAGAGGCAGGGGTGGAGCATCTAGCTCCGGCGGTAGTCAGAACCTCCTATATGCTTTGGCAGGTCGTCAGGACCCAGAGGCTACACCAGATGATGTTTCAGGTATTGTGATTATTGGTAATGTTCGATCTTATGAACGCAAATTGTCCAGTTAATATGATTAATGTAAGAGTAAGTTGGCATTGCGTCTGAAGGGTTAAGGGAAACCAAGCGGCGCGGACGAAATAGGACTTCTTTTTGACGCCTGGAGCGGCGCGGCCGCGGCCAATACGCGGTAGGACCGCGGCCAGACAAGCTCTCTGATTTTCTGCCGCGGTCAGTTCCGCGGTCGCGGTTTCATTCGCGTTTTTGACCCTGTTCGGTTTGGAATTTGGAAAAATGTAAAACATGAAAGTTGTAGCCCTTTAAGTTAGCTTTCCAATAATATATTGTGGAGGCCAAATGGAGTTCTGACCAAAAAGTTACGTGCATTTTTCTAGACAGTGCGCAATATGTCTACTCGAGTCTTCGTTTTGTTGTTTTATCATCCGTTGATCCCCGAATACGATCTCGGCTTAATTCCTTGGGCTTTTACTCAGACTTCAATGCTCCAAATCACTTGAATTCATTCCATAACATCTATATATCTCGGAATCACTCCTACGAGGCATAAAACACACCGTTAGTGCAAAACACTAGCGATTAAAGCGTAAACTCAACTAAAGTGCAGTAAATTAGAGTGTAATAAGCGACTAAAATATGCAATTATAGCCTATCATCAACACCCCACACTTAAACTATTGCTCGTCCTCGAGCAATCAAACTATACTTTTTTTTATAGACACGACCTTTTTAAACAATTCTCCAAACTCATCACACCAAGAGTATTTAAAATAGACTAAGCACAAAAGTGTAACATCTTCACCTCAAGATTTGACTCACAAGTACCACGCATTATTCACAACTCACCTACTTACTCTAACATAGAGGTCACTAACATTACCTTTCTTTCATGAATCAAGTGCCCTCACACAACACAAGAGAGTAGTTCCACACAATAAAATTTAAGAACACTTAGGAACTCAAGATAGAAAGAATTCACTCACTCTCAGAAATAACATTCATATGCCACAAAAGATGCACCATAAGCTTGCCCGTAGTGTACTACTCCACTAATCGAGCTCATTCAATCTTGGATCAATTAGGACTTTATTTGGTTGTAATGTAGGCTACGGGACGGGTAGGATACATTTAGATATAAGAGTGACTACACCTCCCTAAGCACTTTAATACATATACTTTAACATTTAAACCCCATACTTATGTCAAACCAAAATTCCACCTTCACATCAATGTAAATTACCCCATTCTTCTTTAATCACACTTACGTCAAGAACCACCACTTATCAAGGAAATTTTTTTTTCACAACAATCCAACTATATTTTTTTCCAATTCAAGTGGCTCTTCCTTTTTCAAAACAGTGCACCTTTCTCCTTATTCAATTAGTTCCACTCAAAAGCCAAACCAACCACCCCACACTTTAACTTTTACAAAGTTCATAACAATTCAAGTACTCATGAGAGGTTACAATGGTTCAAATAGATGGTTAATTCCAACAAATGGGCAAGGCTTGTAATGTGGTTTTTAAAGAAATAATATTACAGGCTCAAAGGGGTTAACTACGATACGTAACAATTAGGTGGGTAAAATATAAATATCCGGCTCAACAAGAAACGCCTATATCACTTCCAAGATTGAACAAAACTACTATTTCGCTTTGCAAACACACAGGGCAAGTTCTAGGCATCAAATGCAATGCACTGAATAACGCAAAACCTTACATACACATGGCACATAACTCACTCAGGATTGGATTCATAGACACTCTAGTCAAAGCAGTTAAGCAAATTTAAAATCATACAATTTAAGGTACTTATGCAAGAGTCAAAAACTGAGCCTAAGCGTCACAGCCAAAGTACTCACTATTCTCAAGGCATAACCAAATCAAGAGATATTGCTTCAATTCAAAACATAACACAATGGCTCCTACTCCCAAAAAAAAAACTAACTACACCCGGTTCAAATAAAACCCTTGGAAAAGAACCGCGGCACAAAGAAAAATCAAGGGGGAATTATTACACTACCTACAAAGAAAATCTTTTTGTTTTTTTTTTCTTTAGACTTAAATCCCTCAAGAAAATTGTCTAATAGATCCATCGTCGGGAAAAGTCCAATCTTTTAAAAAAAATACTATTTAATTAAACTAATACAGCTAAAGTAGCATGAAAAGTCACTCAGACAATCTCATCACCCCACACTTAAAATTGCGGATTGTCCCCAATGCACACCATAACTAATAAAAAGGGTAAAAGAGACTCCCTGGTAGGCCAAAGGCCAAAGCACTACAGCTCATGGGGTACTCAGACTTCTCCCCAGCTTGGTCCTTCGTGCGGGTACCTCACACTTAGTTCCAACCATTTGGTTTGCTGTTGCATCCTTCCAATACCTTTGCTTTCCATTATCCTAAAAAATAAAAAATTGACACTACAAAAATAATACAATTACAAAAAATAAAAAATAAAAGAAAGCAATAAAGCTGGGTTGCCTCCCAACAAGCGCTTGATTTAACGTCGCGGCACAACGCGAATCACTTTTTGCCTCCACCTCGAGCTTATGAATTGAACCCCAAGTTTTGCTTCAAGCTTATGATTATGCTCTTGGGGCGGTATAAATTCTTGCGAGCCAAAAATTAGATAAAATCTTATGCACTTGTTGGCTCTCGACCGAGGAGTGTCACCTTGCCTAGACGGCCTTGAGATATCGAAAATATAAGGCTCATCTACTTCTTCCTTGGACTCCTTTTTATGCTCATAAGGGTGAATTTCCATTTCACCGTCTGAACATAATGTAGAGAAGTGTTTGGAATGAGGCCCAACGCGCTCAAATACATGAACTTCAAGATTTTTAACCTCCTCAACACCAATCACACTAGAGTCAACTAAATTTGTATCTTCAACGTCCTTGGTTGACTAGAGTATTACTTCTTCAACATTGACATCCTCAAATTCTAGTTGGCTAGGTTGTTGATGTTCTACTCTGACCTCCCCAATTAACACCTCAAATTCATGCTCTTCTTGGCTACTATCCTCAATATTGGCTTGTTGAGCATTAAAAGCTCCAACCACTTGACTCAATTGAGCCTCCAACTTGCGAATAGTTGCCTCTTGCCTTTCTATGTGCAATTGATTCTCATTGTTTTGTTCCAGAAGGCACTTTAGCATATCCTTGATCTCCTTCAAGTCCGCATTCCCAGGTTCTTTGTTCCTATTAACTTCACAAGAAAAGGTAGAACCATCATAGTAAGGGGTTGGGGGAAAATAAGAAATATAAGCACAACCATGAAGGTGACCATTTTTACCACCACACACATCACACACATTCCACAAATAAGATTGAGTTGGTGCACATAACTCGCTCTCAGGAACGTTTTGAAAATTTTGCCACGGGTGGTTTCCTTTACAATATGTATGGAGATCAATAGTAGAATTATCTACACCTAAATTCCCATAATTCCAAGATGTCATGTTTCTCAAATCAACAGTTATAAAAAAAAATACCAAAAAAACAAAACAAAACAAAATAAAAGTTCAAATTTGAACCCTAGCAACATATACAGCTACAACTACACCGTTAGTTCCCCGGCAACGGCGCCAAAATTTGATCACGCCCAACTCTAGTCCTAAAAAGGATAAGCGGTCGCTGCAAATATAATCCGGTCTAAAAGTCCGGAGTCGAATCCCACAGAGAACTAAGGTTTCGCTGTAAATGTTCAATATCGCAAAGAAGACAAATTTGAACAATTTCTAAATTATAATATTAAGATTTTTATATCTAACTAATTAACCAACAAATACTATAAAACGGTAAAATTATCAACTAACGAGACAAAGGTTTGGAGACTAAATTAAGGAGGTCTAGAGTTATGATTTCCCCAATTGTTGATTTCATTAGTTGTATGTTTCTTATAGCTTTGACTTAGTTGCCTCTATCAATCATGAACTCTCCAGCTATCATAAATCTCTCTCAAGCAATTATAATAATTTACTAGACGCACTCTCTCAAGCTACGCTAGCTAGATTCACATTACAGTTCACTTAGATCGCACCCGAGGTATCGTTATCTCTAATCCAACCTTTAAACCCTCGATTATGACTCTCGCCTATACTCTGGGAGTGATGTTGTTCAAACAACTACCTAAATATGCACTCTCTCTCAAGCAGATACATAATAAATAGGAACGGCTAATTGAGGATCCTTTCAATTAACCAAAATCAAAACGTAGCTGAACAAATAGAGATAAACACCAACTCAAAACTATATTAATATAACAACCAATTCATCCCCAAAAGGTTCCATCAAAACCCTAGATAACAAATTAGCTATTCATAATAGTATGTAAAACTACAATACTAAAAGTCATAACCAACAATGAAAAATAGGAAGAGGAAGGAAAAAAACTCGTAGAAGAATTCTCCGCCTTGCTCCCAATGTGTTCTTGCCTCCAAGGGTGTTGTCTAACCCTAAAGTAGTGTCTCTGCCTCCTTAGGTCTAATTTATGTCCAAAATATGTCCAACTCTCTTCAAAATAGGTTTAGGACCCCTTTTATACAAGTTGGAATAGTGTAGGGCCGAAATAACCTTGTCCCGGACGAAATAGACTTCTTTTTGACGCCTGGAGCGGCGCGGCCACGGCCAAAACGTGGTAGGACCGCGGCCAGACAAGCTCTCTGATTTTTTGTCGTGGTCAGTTCCGCGGTCGCGGTTTGATTCGTGTTTTTTACCCTGTTCCGTTTGGAATTTGGGAAAAACGTAAAACATGAAAGTTGTAGCCCTTTGAGTTAGCTTTCCAACCATATATTTTGGAGCCCAAATGGAGTTCTGAGCAAAAAGTTATGTGCATTTTTCTATACATTACGCAATATGCCTACTCGAGTCTTCGTTTTGTTATTTTATCATCCGTTGATCCCCGAATACGTTCCCGGCTTAATTCCTTGGGCTTTTACTCAGACTTCAAAGGTCCAAATCACTTGAATTCATTCCATAACATCTAGATATCTCGGAATCACTCCTACAAGGCATAAAACACACCGTTAGTGCAAAACACTAGCGATTAAAGTGCAAACTCAACTAAAGTGCAGTAAATTAGAGTGTAATAAGCGACTAAAATATGCAATTATAGCCTATCATCAAAGCTATGGCTAGTCAGAAGGGTAAAGTAGTGGCAGATGAGGGCATGAGTAGAGTACCAATGTCTAGTGAGGGCCAGAGTGAGGCCCCGAGGGAAAATACAACACCCTCGTATAGTTCTCCGATTTCGTTAGCACCCGAGGAGATGAGGAGAAACCCAATACCTCCACCTATTCAGGATGAGGATATGGATATGCGGAGTGCAGTACAGTTGTTGACTAGATTGGTAGCCGCTCAGGCTCAGCGCCAGGTAGTTACAAGTGTTGGTCACGTTAACAGGGTTTACAATGTGGCTGCAATTGCATGGAAGATTATTAACAGCTGATAAACTGATGCAATGGGGTATAACTGTGGACTCAATATGTTCTTTATGTCAAAATCATGATGAAACTAGGGAACATTTGTTTGTGGAATGTCAGTTTGCAAAGGCAGTATGGCAGAAAATTCTTCATTGGATGCAAAGACAAGATGTAGTTAGAGACAACTGGGATCAACATGTGCAGTGGGTGATACAATGTGCTAAAGGCAGGACTCATTGAGCTCAATTGTATAGGATGGTGTATGCTGAGATAACTCATGTCATGTGGATCGAAAGGAACATGAGGATATTTGAAGAGAGAAGCAGAGGAGTTGATAGTATTGCACGAGAAGTAGCCTACATCTGTAATCTACATATGTAATGTGAGAGCCACCACTGGGATTAGTAGTTTAGTGCAGCATTTTATGTTTTCTTAGAAACATGTAGGTTTGGATTTTCTGTAAGATATAGCTGCTGAGTTATAAGCAGGCTATGGAATTGTAAATGGTCTATTGGTGATTAATAAAAATGTTAGTTACCAAAAAAGAAAAAAAAGATTTCAACAATATCCACTTAATTTAAACTTATTATATTTGAAATTCAAGATCCACTTTTCAAGCTTGCAATAAGGTAATTTTTAAATGGTGTTTTATTTACTCCGTGAAATCTTGTACATAAAAGCTGCTGGAGGAAGAAATAGGCTTTTCCAACAACACCCCTTTAATTCAAACTAACTTTTCATATTCGAATTCAAGATTCACTTTTTGGGAGTTTGCAACAATGGTGATTTTAATGATGAAAACCCTTAATTGGCTAAAAATGCAATTTCTTTTTTTAAAGAAAATGGATGCATCTTAAATGACGCTTTGCAAATAGGCTGCCCAGTAAAGCCTTTCCCGTGAAAGGTTGGCGTCTTTCAAGACTTTAAGCCGTCATTTTGGTAGGATGTATTAGGGAAAATAATATATGTATTAGCTTTTGAATTATTAAATTTGATACTATTATTAAATCTTTGTATAGCTAATATATGTATTAGTTATACACCCTATTCAGTATCATTCTTATACAATAATATACCATAACTTTTAATATATGATAAGCATGTATAAAGCAAAATCTTTTCCAAGCCGGCCCGAAATTGACATGGCTTCGCCAAAAGGCCTCATCTCTAAAAGCCCGGCTCGCTCCAAAGAGTCCCAACCCAGGGAAAGTCCTTTGTCAGGGGCGAAAGCCGGCTCAACAAAGGACTTTTTTCAAGGGATCGTCGACAAGAACTGCTATTGTTGTTTCAAATATATATATAAATATATATATATATATATATATATATATATATATATATCCCATTCCTGCCTGTCCTGCGGCACATGCGGTATCAGCTCCTGTTCTTTCTGCGGCAGTTGTGGATGTGATTGATCCGGCAGAGTGGATAAAGAATTACCTACATTTTATATTTCTGCTTAGTCTCGTCTGCTATCGTAAGAATCCTAAAGACCAGATGACCGGACATCTTGCTTCTTTGCTAGTTCCCTTGAGGGGGTCTAAAACTTCCTTATTCTAGGTTATTTGGTACTGCTAGGTATTTTTGTAATCAAATAATTCTTTGAAAAAATTATGTGATGCATGTTATTATTATACACCAAACCAAACAGTCGATAAAAAACAATTTAAGCATGACTAACTAATTCCAACATTACTAGTACACCTTATTCGATACTATTCTAGTATTCTTATATACCCTACCTAACGACTCTAATGATAATTGGATTTTAGGCTACGTGGGCTATCCTCGCACCACAAACACGCAGGCCGAAAACAAGCTTTATTACAGGGCCTACAATTTGCTAGGAATGGTTTTATGCACTTAGAAATCTCTATTGATGCAAAAGAGGTAATCACATTTCTAGAAGTCCTATTATGGTTCAAGTGAAAGATTTGCATATAGGTGTTTGTAACACACAGCGAAAGACAATAACAATTCTAGGCAGATTTTTTCGTGTTTAATATTTATTTACATGTCAAAGATCGGATCTAAGACGTACCNTATATATATATATATATATATATATATATATATATATATACTCGAGCGCCAAACTATTACCTTAGGTTAAGAAAAAACGTGAAGACCGTGACTGACGTGAGGATCAATTCTCAAAATTGGACTTCTTACAATTTTATATTGTAAAATACAAATCCAATTTGCAATAGGACAAAGTAGCCAACAAGTCCTTTTGGACCTTATACGTAAACTACTAATCCCATTACTCCTAGGATTTTGAGAGCCTCACGTCCTTTATGGACTTTCTGGTCAATCCAACTCAAAGTTTGTTATAATTTATGAGCCTTTTAATTAATATTTTATATATCTGTATATATAAATAAATATTAATTATGAGTATCAAATATATCATATATATTTTAATTAAGAGATATAATTTAATTTTCTATTCCAAATAGAAAACTTCAATTTGTTCACAATATTAATTATATTCTTTGTGCTAGCAAAGAATATAATAATATTTCATTTGGACTAAAACTAACTTTATTTGACTAATTAAATTCTTTAATTTAATTATCAAACAATAAAGTAATTAATCCTTTAGCAAAGATTAGATCACTCGTTAGTGTGCGACCACATAGGTTCAATACTAAGCCGGTAGTAAACTGATCACATCAATATACTAATCTAGGGTGGCGTCTAGCAACACTCCTTAACGACCGGATAGCATGAAGTATACAATTTACTCTCAAGAACCAGTAGAAGAATAAAGTAGTAATTCTTTCTGTCCTTATAGCTCTGAGTCACCCTAGGATATGGTTCAACTGTCAAATCCTAATAGACCACCAACTATGTGTTCATGTCAAATATAATCGACCATTGAATGACCTAAGAAACTCTTTTCTTCTTTCATTCGATTACCCTGGCCAAGGTCTTAGTGTGGTCGTTTATAATTCGTGACAACATGGAGCTTAAACTCATTACCAAGAGTTGATAGATTCCATCTTGATCAATCACTAATTCTACAAGTATTTAATCGTACCCAATATCCTTTCAACAATCGTCCTAGGGCCATAGGTGTCTAGTATCAAAGCACAATAAATAACTTGTCAATTACTATGACGATCTCAGGTCAAAGGAAACTTTTACATCACATTCTTCAAGAGAATATCCTATTGACAGTTTATGGTAATTATAACCATTAGGAATTACCCAATGAGTCGGTTCAATGATCATATCTCTATATGCATCATCTATTTATGTGATTTCGCTAATGAGATCAACTAATCTTTATCCCATAAAGACGATCACATAAATATTGATCTAACCGGATTACTAATGTCCAAATTAATAATTCTACGATCAAGAACAAATTTAGATTAAATTGTGAAAGACTTTGCTCTCATTATCATGATCTCTATCACGATGATCTCAAAATTTAATCAAGGACCTTATTAAATTAATCAAGTAATTAATAATAACTATGATAAAAGAATATCAGATGCCATATATTTTTATATCAAATAGTGTTCACAAAAATATATTCAAATCATCAAATATGAGATTGGATCTAGGGCATATCTATTATATCCCTAACAATCTCCCACTTGCACTAAAGCCAATCACTCTTGTACTTCATTTCCAATTTCCACTTGTGCTTGTCAAACTCATTTGCACCTAGAGCTTTAGTGAATGGGTATGGAGCATTTTCCTTTCCATCAACCTTTTGAATCTAGACGTCTCCACGTCCAATGATTTCTCTTATCAAGTGATCTCTTCGCAGTACGTGTTTGGATTTTTGGTGTGATTTTGGTTATTTTGCTTGAGCAATGGCTACAGTGTTGTCACACAACAATGGAATTGAAGGAACCATACCAAGTTCACTTAAGAACTTTTTTCATCCATACAACTTCCTTAGCAGCTTCACTAGTTGCTATATATTCTGCTTCAGTCGCTGAGTCAGCTATTGTAATTTGTTTGGAACTTTTCCAACTCACTGCACCACCATTTAAGGTGAATACATAACCAAAAATAGATTTGTCATCATCTCTATCCGAAGAGAAACTTGCATCAGTATAACCTTCAAGTTTCAACTCAGAATCTCCATAAATGAGGAATTGGTCTTTAGTCCTTCGTAAGTACTTAAGAATGGTCTTCACCACCTTCCAATGTTCCTCGCCAGGATTTTCCTGATATCAGCTAGTCACTCCAAGTGCATAAGCCACATCAGGACATGTACATGTCATGGTATACATGATAGCTCCCACTGCACTAGCGTGTGGGATCCTACTCATGCGTTCTCTCTCTTCAAGTGTTTTAGGACAATCCTCCCCACTGAGAGTAATTCCAGTGCCTATCGGTAGATAGCCTCTTTTATAATTATCCATATTATACCTTTTCAAAATGGTATCAATGTACAAAGACTGGGAAAATCCAAGCAGGTTCCTCGATCTATCTCTATAGATTTTATTCCTAATATATAAGCTACTTCTCCCAAGTCTTTCATGGAGAACTGTTCAGATAGCCAAATCTTGGTACTTTGCAATGCCGGTATGTCATTCCCTATGGGCAAATATATCATCAACATACAATACTAAGAATATAATTGTGCTCCCACTAACCTTCTTGTATACACAAGGTTCTTCTTCGCATCTAACAAAATTAAACTTTTCAATTGTCTTGTTAAAGCGAATATTCCAACTTCGAGAAGCTTGCTTTAGTGCATAAATAGATCTTTGTAGCTTGCAAATTTTATTATGATCAGACGGATATGTGAAACCTTCAGGTTGTATCATGTACACATCCTCTTCTAGCTCACCATTAAGGAAAGTTGTTTTCACATCCATTTGCCATATTTCATAAGCATAGTATGCTGCTATAGCAAGCAAAATCTGAATTGATTTGAGTATTGCCACGGGAGATAAAGTCTCGTTATAGTCGACTCATTCTTTTTGACGATATCCCTTGGCAACAAGACGGGCTTTGTAGGTCTCCACCTTTCCGTCTGCTCTAATCTTTTTCTCAAAACCCCATTTACAACCTATAGGTTTTATACCCTTTGAAGGTTCAACTAAAGTCCATACTTTATTTTTCTTCATGGATTCCATTTCGGATTCCATGACATTTTGCCATTTTTCATAATCAGAACTTTGTATAGCCTCTTCATAGGTCTTAGTGTCATCATTATTATGATTAACCTCATTTGATACATCATCTTGTACCATTAGATTTAATCTAGTTGGTACATGACGTTCTCGTGTAGACCTTCTAAGAGGTGCTTGTACAACCTGTTCACCTTGTGCTGGATTTAGTTGTTGTTCAATTTGGTTTGGAACTGGTTCATTAACCTATTCTTGAACTACACTTAGTTCTTGAAATTCAACCATTGAAGATGGCAACTTCCTTGTGAACTTCAAAACATCCAATAAAGGTTCATCAACTTGTGTCTCATGATCTTGATTTTGTGTTGATTCATTAATTTCTTGAACTTCATCAAGTTCTATTTCTCTACTATAATTTCCTTCCAAAAGAAATTCCCTTTCCAAAAAGGCTGTTCCTCTAGCCACAAACACTTGATGGTCAGAAGGGTGATAGAAATAATATCCCATTGTTTCTTTGGGATACCCAGTGAACCTACAATTATCAGATCCTGATTCCTGAGTCAAGTTTATCAGACTGCAGTCTCTTGACATAAGCTGGACAACCCCAAACTTTAATATGTTTAAGGTTAGGCTTACATCTTTTCCATATCTCATATGGTGTTGTAGAGACTGGCTTAGTGGGAACTTTATTAAGTAAGTATCTTGCTGCTTCCAAAGCATATCCCCATAAATTTGTTGGAAGATTAGTGACCCAGTCATAGATCTAACCATATCTAATAAGGTTCGATTTCTCCTTTCAGACACACCATTGTGTTGTGGTGTTCCTGGAGGTGTCCACTTGTGATGACCCAAAAGGTCATTACTTGTCTTTAAATTAAATTCTGCATTTCGAGGCCTTAAAACCTCATTCAGCATCATGCGTGCGCAGTCCGGGCGCGTAGCCGCAAAGTCTATATGTGAAAATCTGTGAAAATGATAAAACATTTGGCTTTAAAATGAATTAACTTGACTCGGTCAACATTTTGGATAAAGGGACCCGGACCCGTGATTTGACGGTTCCGGAGGGTCCGTAGGAAAATATGAGACTTGGGCGTATGCCCGGAATCGAATTCCGAGGTCCTAAGCCCGAGAAATGAAGTTTTGAAAGAAATTGTTTTCTGAAAAATATAATGGTTTTTGAAAGTGAAATGTTATGTGAAACCTGTGGTATCGGGCCCGTATTATGGTCCCGGAGCCCGGTACAGGTTCAATATGATTTCTATCTGTTGTCGGTAAAGTTAGGTAAGAAACGAAATCCATTTGACATGATTCAGACCTTAAATGCAAAATTTGATGTTTAAGAAGTTTTGAGAAATTTCATTGATCTTGAGGTTTAATTCGATGTTCATGACGTTATTTTGGTGATTTGATTACACGAATAAGTCCGTAGGATATTTTTGAGGTTGTGTGTATGTTTGGTTTGGAGCCCCGAGGGCTCGGGTGAGTTTTGGATAGGCCACGAAGTGTATTTTGGACTTAGAAAATTGCATATTTTTCAGCTGTGCATAGCAGGCCTGCAGGCTTCGCATTTGCGAAGCTTGGCTCGCAAATGCGAGCGGCTTATCGCAATTGCAAAGGAAGCCCAGGCCAGCTCCATCTCGCAAATGCGAGGAAACCCATCGCAAATGCGATGCCCCTTTTCCCAACCTGTAGTCGCAAATGCGACGCCCCTCTCGCAATTCTCAACTCGCAAATGCGAGAGTCCTTTCGCAATTCCCAAGCTAGCAGAGGTCGGGGTTCGCAATTCCCACATCT
Source organism: Nicotiana attenuata (assembly GCF_001879085.1). Lineage (NCBI taxonomy): Eukaryota > Viridiplantae > Streptophyta > Magnoliopsida > Solanales > Solanaceae > Nicotiana > Nicotiana attenuata. The sequence goes on along the minus strand of NW_017670247.1, from coordinate 560,313 downwards.
AAGACCTGCAACTTTTATACTTAGACGAATTTTAACCCATTTTCACATCTTTTCAAAATACTAACTCCCTAGGGCGATTTTTCAAGAACAACTCTTCTTCAAAATCGATCGTAAGTTAATTTTAACTCATTTCCTTCAATCATTAGCATCTTTTAACAGAATTTCAACTCAAAATCAATAATTTTCATGGGGGAGATTGGGTGTTTTGGGAAGAACCTAGGTTTTTCAAAAGTTGGGGATTTGGACCTCGATTTGAGGTCCGATTTCAAAACAAATTATATATTTGGATTCGTGGGGGAATGAGTAATTGGGTTTTGGTTCGAACCTCGGGTTTTGACCATGTGGGCCCGGGGGCGATTTTTGACTTTTTGGGTAAAACTTTGTAAAACTCATTTTCATGCATCGGGGTTGATTCATTTAGCGTTTATTGATGTAACTAAGTAACTTGTGACTAGATACGAGCGAATTCGTGGTGGAATCAAGGGGTAAAGCTATAATTGAAACGTGAATTGTGTTCGTAGCATCGAGGTAAGTGTTTGGTCTAACCTTAGCTTGAGTGATTAGGAGTCGTGTCTTATTTGCTACGTGTTAATTATGGAGTACGACGTATAGGCATGGTGACGAGTATCTATACGTCGGTGTCAAGCATGCCCGTGAGTCTTGTATTATAATTGTTATGACTCCGTTGTGGTTTATTGTGCCTCACATGTTAGTATTATTATTGTTCCCTTGCCGGGATGTTGTTATATTGTTCTTGTTCCCTTACCGGGATGTCGTTATATTGCTCTTGTTCCCTTGCCGGGATTCTTTGTGGTTGTTGTTGATTTGTAACTGGGATCGGGTGGCACGCCTGCCACAAGATAAATGAAATGGGAGCGGGTGGCACGCCTGCCACGAGATATATGAAATGGGAGCGGGTGGCACGCCTGCCACGAGATAAATAAAATGGGAGCGGGTGGCACGCCTGCCACGAGATATATGAAATGGGAGCTGGTGGCACGCCTGCCATGAGATATATGAAATGGGAGCGGGTGGCACGCCTGCTACGAGATATATGAAATGGGAGCGGGTTGAACGCCTGCAACAAGATGTGAAATGAAAGTGAATTCTGCTGTTGTTTTCCTTATCCTTGTTAGTAGTTGGATTTTGGTTCCTTTATAATTCTCTCGATATTCTGTTTTACCTGTTATTCCCCGAAGTATGCTTTCCCCCCCCCCCCTTACTTGTTTATTTCTGCTTTACTTTCCGTTGTATATTATATAACTGCACAGGTTTATTTGGTAGTCTTGTCCTAGCCTCGTCACTACTTCGCCGAGGTTAGGCTAGGCACTTACCAGCACATGGGGTCGGTTGTGCTGATACTACACTCTGCACTCTTTTGTGCAGATCCCAGTGCTGTAGACTTCGGACCATAGATTGGGTGGCTACCCTTAGTCCACACAGAGATCCAAGGTAGACCTGCAGGCGTCCGCAGGCCCTGGCGTCTCCTCTATCCTTTACTTCTTGTTTCATTTCTTTGATTCAGAAACAATGTATCTTTTATTTTTCAGTCTTTGTATTTAGCACTCTTAGATCGTCTGTGACACTGTGACACCAGTTCTGGGTGGTTAAGGCTTAATCGATTGTAATAGCTACATGTTCAGATATTTTATTGCTTTTTTCCGATTCTAAATTTTCCGTTGTTTACACGTTATTACTTTATAATTGTTAAAAGGAAATAATTGGATAATAAAGTAATTAGTTCAAAGAATTGGCTTGCCTAGCTCACATCAGTAGGTGCCATCACAACTCCCAAGGGTGGAAATTCTGGATCGTGACACCACTGATTCTCCACCTCTATCAGACCTTGATACTTTGATACTTTTACCAGTCTGTTTCTCAACTTCACTACGGAACCTTTCGAACATTTCAAAAGATTTAGATTTATGTTTCATAAGATACACAAATCCATATCTTGAAATATCATCAGTGAAGGTGATGAAGTAAGAATATCCACCTCTAGCTTGAATTTTCATGGGCCCGCAAACATTTGTATGAATTAGTCCCAATAATTCAGATGCTCTTTCTCCACTTCCAGTAAATGGAGATTTGGTCATTTTTCCTTTGAGACAAGATTCACAAGTTGGATATGATTCAAAATCATACTTGTCAAGGTACCCTTCCTTGTACAACTTGTTAATTATTTTCTCTCCAATGTGACCAAGACTACAATGCCAAAGGTATGTATGATTTACTTGATAATCTCTTTCCTCTTAAGACTTGAAACATGCATAATTAAATTAGCATTCACATTAGGTAAGAGATAAACATCATGTTGGAGATAGCCATTGACATATAAATCATCACCATAATAAATAGAGCAAATACCATTGCCTATATTAATGTGAAACCCACGCTTGTCCAACATAGAAGCTGAAATTATGTTCGAAACAAATTTAGGAACATAATAACAATCATCTAGCATAAGTACTTTTCCCGAAGGCCTTATTAAAGATATTGATCCTACAGCTATGCCCGCAACTTTTGCACCATTTTCAACTTGTAGATTAACTTCTCCTTTCTTTAGTCTTCTACTTATCTTGAACCCTTGCAACATATTGCAGATGTTATAACCACTACCAGTATCTAATACTCACAGTGAAAAGTTAGTAGTAGCTAAAGAAACCTTGAAAATATTTTTCATTAATGTCTTACCTTGTTTCTTGTCCTTTAGAGTTGCAAGATACTCCTTGTAGTTTATCTTCCAATGCCCTTTCTTCTTACAGTGAAAACGTTCAGCATCATATACTGACTGCAAGATCAAATCTTCAGAAAGATCTTTACCAAGCTTATACCCCAACTTTTCATGTTCTTCGGTAAGAACAATCACATGATTGACAAGGGGTCCAACTGGAGAGTTTTCAGTGTCCAACTGTGTATCAAACATCTTCTTAAGATATTCAATGATTGCAGTTGGATCCATATTCTGATGTTTCCTCTGGACTTCAAAATTCATAGAAACGAGAATGATGCGTTTAATAGCAAGGCATTCTTCCAAGTATTTCTGATAAACCTTGGTACCTTCAACATCATTCTTTTGTGGGACTATCTTTGTAGGCTTATCGATCACATCAATGAGCTTTTCATGCATGAGAACAATTCTCAAATTTCTATACCAGTCATCAAAGTTTGGTTGTACCAGCTTGTTGGTCTCAAGTATTTCACGCAGTGATATGACAGACATATTGAGAAATCTAAAATATAGAAAAGAAAAGGCAATAATATAAGAACATATTTACATATCATAAAGACGTGAACTTTTATCTAAATGATATTTCCACTAATTATTTTAAACTATTGACCCTCAATATAGTTTAAGAAATTTTTATTTTTGTTAGTGGAATAAAGGAATCCTTCAACAATATGTATGAGCCCCTTGGAAATCAAGTCATTTCTCACATATATTTTAAAGGTAGGTACTCTTACCAATTGTATCCCCATACAATTTTCTTAAATAGCTCTATGTCAAATAGTCCCCTGGTAGTTAGGTCGATCCTATAGTTGAGTTCAACCATCATGATAGCAAAGAACTTATTAAATTTTATACTCCCCGGGTAGTCCAGGCGTCTAGTGTAAAATTGGATAATTCTTTCAATCCATACATCTAATGCAATAAATAATTTTAACATATTCTCTAACTATAAGTCTCCTGGTAGTCAGGCCGCTCCTTATAAACAAGAATAAGTAAAATTATTTACTTTGATGGATAGCTCAATAATAAAATATTTTATATTTTATTATTTAAGAACTCAAATTTTAGTAAGAGAGAATTGTTACTAAAACAGTTTTTAATAACATGAAGATCAAATCTTTTATAGCACGTGTGAATTTAGTTCAAATTGTCTTCATGCTTAGTCCTAAATTAATTTACATCACATGTAATAAATAATTCAAAATTATGTGACGAACGAGTACGTGACATAAAAATAAATTCAACATTTTTCTAATATGTTTATTCTATATATCATATATATCACAAAAATAACTCATGCTAGAATATTTTTATTAATTAACATCTCATGAACTAATAATAATTATCATAACAGTAGAATCTAATAACCTATTATAGATTGCCGTTGAATCTAATAAAAAATTTCAAATTTAAGTTACGAATTATCTCAATAGTTTAACTTATATGTATACATATTTTATTCACAATAAAATAATATCAATACATATGCATTCAAACAATTTGACTATAGCACAAGACACATCTATTATGGTTTGAACTCTTCAAATATACTCTTAAAATATTTCGTAAATAAATTTTAGACATAATACACCACGGCTCTGATACCACTGAAGGATTGCATATAGGTGTTTGTAACACGCAGCGGAAGACAATAACAATCCTAGGCAGATCTTTTCGTGTTTAAAATTTATATTTACATGTCAAAGATTGGATCTAAGACGTACCTGGTAAAGAGAGACTCGTTTCAAAATTTCTTCGATAGTGCAAAGGCTCTATGCGTATCCACACCGAGATCGATCCTTGCTATCAACTCTTTGATCAATGTAACCCCGAACAAATTGAACGAAAAACTTGTGCTGAAATTTTTCTCAAAAACCTCAACTCAAATTAGAAGAACAAGAAACACTTTTCTTGTAATTGTAATTTCTCTCTTGCTTTGCATTGCACTTTCACTTTCCCAAAGTAATTTTCTTTCGGCTCATCCGAAGTTTTTCAATTTTTCACGTTATTTGGTGATGTACGTGTATGTATGTGTATATATATATATATATATATATATATATATATATATATATATATATATACTAGCTTTAGTGTACGTGTGTTGCACGTGTGCTTAGCGTCAATCAATGAAATATGAGTATTCGAAGAACATGTAAATCAAGATATCAAATGCTAAGTTTTAAAATGTCTACATTAAGTTAAATATTTTAAAATAAGTAACTTTGTACCTAGAAAAGTATAGGGAGTTGCCCTTTATTTAAATGAATACCAAAAGAAAGAAAATTAATTAATGGCAACTCACTTAGAATGTATTTTGCCTTCTAATGTTTTATCCTTATTATTTTTAACGTTTGCATTTTTAACAATTTGACTCTTACTTCTAAATTATAATCGATTTTATTATAAATTTTAAAAAGAATCACTTGGATTTTTTCGCAAATTAGTTAAATCAAAGACTTTTTTTGTTAATTAGGACTGGTCTTGACGTTAAAGAGAAATTTTTTTGTTGTTGGTTGAAATATTATATTAGCTCATTCAAAGTTTAAAATATTTAGCTGTAATTATAATTTTTATCCAATAAGAATTCTACATTTAGTGTAATAAAAAATCGTTATGACATCACTTTTGAACTTTTATGTTAGTACAACCATTAGTGTTTGAATATTACCAATACTTCTCTTTCTTTATTTTCTTAAAAATGAAATATTTTCTTATTTAAGCTTTGGTACTTCAATTTTTAAAAAATGGGGATTGATTGAGATTACTACGTTTGTGATTGCTAAATATTTATTCTTACTCCCAAGTATAATTTAATAACAAAATCTTAGTTGATATATATTAAAATTATAAATATGAGAAAAATAATTCAATGAGCATTTTACTATTTAAA
>NW_017670247.1:521312-552416 GCF_001879085.1 Nicotiana attenuata | reverse complement strand
TTAAACCTAGAAGAACAAAAACTCATGCCGGATCCCTAGTAGGACGTTTGTTTGCATCATGTGCATTTGGCTTAGGGGACTCAACACAGGGGTTGGGTCCGTCTAGGACAGGTGACCTGAAATGAATTGACCATCCTGATGCATCTTACATGCTACTTGCGCATTTATTTGCTCGGCTTTGCATGCTGACCGGTTTATATATAATGAGAGAATTGAGAAAAATAGCAAAGGTAACCATTTGTTTTGAAAAAACTAATGCCCAAATAGTACCGAAATGCTGCCGAATTTTTGGAAAATAAAAAAAAAAGAAAAAGAGAAAAATATTTGGAAAAATAGAAAGAAAATTGTTGTTCAAAATAGTTTTGATTATGGCAAGTTTGCCCGAACTACGCGGGTCTGATTCTCACCGGGTGTGAGATACGTAGGCAAACCTCATCGGTTCCGACCCCAATTTTCAAAAAATCCAAAAATATTTTTTTTCTTCAGAAATCTTTCCTTAGATAATTTCTTTTAAAAAAAAAGAAGAAGTTTTTAAAACTAAAAAATGGTTTCCTTCTTTCTAATGTCTTTCATAAAAATCAAAATCCAAAAATACGGGTTTCCTTCATTGTAAAGTATTTTTTTTTTAAAAAAAAACAAAAATCCAAAAAAAAATCAGAAACAAAAATCTAAAAATACTCTTTTCTTCTTTAGAAGTCTTTCTTTTGTAAACGTCAATAAAAATTTTGAAAATTTGAAGACCAAAAATTTTTTTGCTTTTCTTTAGAAGTACTTTTGTAAATAAATAAAAGCTCAGAAATTCAAAATATTTTTCTTAAAGAAGTCCCTCTTTCGAAAATTAAGAGTTTACATCCAAAATCCAAAAATATTTTCTTTTTTCCTTAGAAAAAGAGAAAACAAATGAAAATTCGAACAAAAAATATTTTCTTTTGCCTTAAAGCTTCATGGTCTAAGTTTTATAAAAAGAAAAAAAAAAGAGTTAGTTTACTCCATTCCCAATCCGAACTACGCTGGTTTGATTCTCACCGGATGTGAGATACGTAGGCAACCCTCATCGGATCCAACCACCCTTTTGCAAACATAGCCAAAATGTCAAAATTTTAATTTTTGTCAACAATAAGTCGGGTGATGCCATTCTTGTTTTAAAATAAGCCGAATGTCCCCAAAAGGACGCCGGAAGGCTGTTTTTGCAAGAACAGCCACCCTGAGTCATTTTAAATGGTTTGCGGGCACAGCCTTAAAATCTCCCTCCCGGAAGTGCTGAAAGGCCGTATCCGCAAAACCGAGTCTTTGTTTTCTTAAATAAAAATTTTAAAAATAGCCACTTTTTCTTTTAGGACAAAACGAGTCATTAAATCACTTTAAATAGCCACTTTTTCCTTTTAGGTCAAAATAAATCATTAAAATACTCCTTAGATGTCTTTCTTTCATAAATAAAAAAAAAATAATACAAATTTTGAAAATTGAGTCCGAAAATATTTTTGCTCAAAAATCCAAAACATTTTCGTAAAAGTCCCTTTTCCGAAAATCAAGAAGCAACTTTCAAAATCAGAAAAAATAATATTTTTCTTTCGTGTTAGAAAAAGAGAAAATAAATGAAAAATTCAAACAAAAATATTTTTTTCTACTTCTAAAATTCCCAAAGATCCAACAAAAAGAAAAGGAATTTTTTTTAGAAGTCTTTCTTTCAAAAAACAAAAAGAAAAATCAAAATCAAAAATCAAAATCAAAATTATTTCCCTTTTTCCTTCTAAAGCATTTCTTTCAAAAAATTCAAAAAAAAGAGTTAGTTTATTTACCTTATTTGCAAGAACTACGCTTGGTCTGATTCATGCGGGGTCATGATACGTAGGCAATCTCCATAGGATTCGACCGTAACCCTAAGAAAAAAGAAAGAAAAAGAGAAGGAAAGTACGAAGGAAGGAAATAAAAGAAAAACAAGAAAGAAACGCATGAATCGAGAGAAAAACCATGGCAAAAGAAAAGGGAAAAGCAGGAAATGAAAAACAGAGGGAAAAGAAAAATGAGAGAAAAATAGAAAGAGAAAGAAAAGCAAGAAAAACAAAGAGTAGAAATCAAAAGAAGAAAAATAGAAAAAGGAAAGCCGGGATGATGCATGCAACCAGTGCAAACATGTAGACATCCGTTTAACTGTATAGGTGCATCACACCCCAATGTGCGATTACCTATCTGTTACTTGTCTCAAACTAACCGTGTGTCGCTGTCAATTCCAGCCTAGCTTTAGAAATGGTGGTTGGTTGTGGTAAGCTGGCCGCATCAATACATTACCAGATCGAAAGGAAGCATAGAAATGTCTACAGATATGACCCTGCCTGCAATTCCCATATTCGAAGACAGCCCCATCTTAGGGGTCCCGGCCTCTGAGTCCCTTACAACTAAAGAAAATCGTGCATTGCGCTTGCGACTCATGGAAATGTGGGATGCTTGGAACAATGGAAAAGAACCCCCAAGCACCATCCCCGGATTCCCGTAGCTATTTCCTAGATCTGGAGGTGCTACTACTGTCCCCATTAGCCACCCAAACACTCCTTTGGGGCAACCTACCATAACTGCTCACTTCCTAGGAACACCTTCTGAGGTTCGCCCCCAGGTGTTCCCATCCGGAGCTGCTCCCAACATATTCACGGCTCCACCCTGCTCTGCACACAACCATCACTACCCAAGCATGCTTTCGATCCCTCGGTTTTCACATTCCAAAATCCCATCTTTCAGGCTGACCCTCCTCATTATACTCAATATACCTACTCTCAGCAGCCACCATACGAGCTTACACCGGGGTAGGACAAAACCCCCAAAGCCCCAGAGCAGGATGAGATGGCAAAGACAATGAGAAGCCTCGAGCAGAGCTTAAAAAATATGCAAGGCTTGAGCGGGCAAAAGAGTGTCTCTTATACAGACCTATGTATGTTCCCGCATGTACATTTGCCGTCAGGTTTCAAAACACCAAAATTTGAGAAGTATGATGGGCACGGTGACCCCATTGCTCACCTGAAGAAGTATTGCAATCAGTTACGGGGAGCCGGTGGCAAAGAAGAATTGTTGATGGCATATTTCGGGGAAAGTTTAATTGGCATCGCTTCAGAGTGGTATATGGACCAAGATGTCTCGCGTTGGCATATTTGGGACGATCTGGCCCGAGACTTCGTTCGACAATTTCAGTACAACATAGACATCGCGCCAGACAGGAACTCCTTGGCGAATCTAAAGAAAAAGCCCTCAGAAAGTTTCCGTGAATATGCAATTAAGTGGCGTGAACAGGCGTCAAGAGTGAAGCCTCCAATGGATGAGGTAGAGATGGTNAATTAAGTCGGGTGATGCCATTCTTGGTTTTAAAATAAGACGAATGTCCTCAAAAGGACGCCGGAAGGCTGTTTTTGCAAGAACAGCCACCTTGGGTCATTTTCAATGGTTAGCGGGCACAACCTTAAAATCTTCTTTCCCGAAGTGCTGAAAGGCCGTATCTGCAAAACCGAGTCTTTGTTTGCTTAAATAACATTTTTGAAAAATAGCCACTTTTCCTTTTAGGTCAAAATAAATCATTAAAATACTCCTTAGATGTCTTTCTTTCATAAAGAAAAATACAAATTTTGAAAAATTGAGTCCGAAAATATTTTTACTTCTAAAAATTCCCAAAGTTCCAATAAAAAGAAAAGAAATGTTTAGAAGTCTTTCTTTCAAAAATTCAAAAGAAAAATCAAAATCAAAAATCAAAAGTACATATTTCCCTTTTTCTTTTAAAGCATTCCGAAAAAAAGAGAGTTAGCTTATTTGTAAGAACTACGCTTGGTCTGATTCATGCAGGGTCATGATACGTAGGCAATCTCCATAGGATTCGACCTTAACCCTAAGAAAAAAAAAGAAAAAAAGAAGAAAAATACGAGGGAAGGAAATAAAAGAAAAACAAGAGAGAAAGAAACGCAAAAAGAGAAAATAAGGAATCGAGAGAAAAACCATGGCAAAAGAAAAGGGAAAAGCAGAAAATGAAAAACAGGGGGAAAAGAAAAATGAGAGAAAAATAGAAAGAGAAAGAAAAGCAAGAAAAACAAAGAGCAGAAATCAAAAGAAAAGAAACGGGAAGAGGAACCGGGATGACGCATGCAACCGTGGCAAACATGTAGACACTCATTTAACTGTATAGGTGCATCACACCCCAATGTGCGGTTACCTATCTGTTACTTGTCTCAAACTAACCCTGGTTGCTGCCAAATTTCCAGCTTAGCTTTTTAGAAACGGTGGTTGGTTTTTGGTAAACTGGCATCGCATCAATATTTTACCAGATCAAAAGGAAGTACAGAAATATCGTCTGAAATGACTTTGCCACCAGTTCTCATCACCGAAGACAGCCCCATCTTAGGGATCCCGGCCTCCGAGTCTGCCACAGCTGAAGAAAATCGGATATTACGTCTCCGAATGTGGGACGCATGGACTAATGGCAGGGAGCCTCCAAGTGCTATCCCTGGCTTTCCTGAATTGTTCCCGAGAACCGGGGGTACTTCTAACATCCCCATCAGTCACCCGAATACCCCGTCTGCTCACTTCATAGGAACACCTTCTGAGGTACGCCCCCAGGTGTTCACATCAGGAGCAACTCCCAATATTTTTACTACTCCACCATGCTCCGCCACCACACAACCTTCACTTCCAAGGCCCGCTTTTGATCCACCGGCCTTCACTTTCCAAAATCCCATCTTTCAAGCAGATCCTCCTCAATATCCCACATACACTTACCCTCAGCCACCGCCATTTGAGCTTACACCAGGGCAAGATAAAACTCCCAAAGCTCCTGAACAGGATGAGATAGAAAAAAGAATGAGGAGCCTTGAGCAGAGTCTGAAGAACATGCAAGGTTTAAGCGGGCAGAAGAGTGTTTCCTATACTGATCTGTGCATGTTCCCTCACGTGCACCTGCCCATGGGGTTTAAAACGCCGAAGTTCGAGAAGTATGATGGGCATGGCAATCCCATTGCCCACCTTAAAAAGTATTGCAACCAATTGCGCGGGGCTGGCGGAAAAGAGGAGTTGTTAGTGGCTTACTTTGGAGAAAGCTTGGTAGGCATCGCCTCGGAACGGAATATGGATCAAGACGTCTCCCGATGGCACATTTGGGATGACCTTGCCAGAGATTTTGTGAGACAGTTTCAATACAACATCGACATTGCGCCAGACAGGAACTCCTTGGCGAATATGAAGAAGAAGCCCTCAGAAAGTTTCAGGGAATATGCTATTAAGTGGCGTGATCAAGCGTCGAGGGTGAAACCTCCAATGGATGAAGTGGAAATGGTCACCATATTTCTTCAGGCCCAGGAAGCGGATTATTTCCAGAATATGATGTCAGCCATGGGCAAACCTTTTGCAGAGGTGATTAAGATCGGGGAAATGGTAGAAAATGGTTTGAAACGGGCAGGATTTGAGTCAGTCGGCCATCAGAGCAACCTCCCAAGCCATCCAAGGCGGGTCTGGAGGAATGGCCAAAGGTAATAAGAAAGAAGAAACGGTTATGGCAGCCTTAGGGGCAAGGAGACATCGCGCTCCCAGACCCATGTTTTCAGACAGAACCCCTCAACATTACTACCCTCATCACGATATGGCTTATGCCCCTCCACCTTATACGGTCATGAACGCTCAACCCTTCGGCCGGCCGCAGCCACATGCCAATAGAAATCAACCTCCATTCCCAAGAAATCAGCCTCCCTACCAGAACCACTATAATCCTCGACCTCCGCAGAATAACTTTCGTCCTCGGGAACCACCCAGGAAACCAAACTTTACCCCAATTGGTGAATCTTACTATAGTCTATTTCCGAAACTTGTCCAAATGGGTCTACTACAGCCGGTCCCTCAGAACAGACAAAACCCGGCATCGCCTGCCTACAGAACTGGTGTCAGGTGTGCATACCATTCAGGGGCAGAGGGCCATCATACAAATGACTGTTGGACTCTGAAACAAGCGGTGGAGAACTTAATAGAGCAAGGGAAAATTGAGTTGAAGGATGGGGATGTCCCAAATGTGACCAATAATCCGCTGCCCGCTCACAACAACGGGCCAGTAATCGGGATTTTTGTGAAGATAGGGAGTTTGATCCAGCCTTAAAAGCTATAATTGCTATCGCTGATGCGGAAAGAAAGCCAAAGGTGGCCACGAAGCAAGAGGAAGGGGAAAAGAAGAGCAAAATCACTGAGACAGAACCAGAATAGAAAATTGATTTGAAAAAAGGAACACAAATGTACGTACCCAAGCAAGCCTATGTGGTGCGGGGGACAATCAAACCACCTCGGCTGAGTGAGCCAGTGGTTATTGGACGCGTACCACAGAAGCCTATGACGAGCTCTGCTGCGGTACCATGGAATCATCATCAGACGGTGGTTACGTACAAGGGTAAAGAGATCTTGGGTGAGCTGCTAAAAAACCCCTTGTTGAGAAATATTCAAATGTAGAGGAGATAAACAATGCCACCTGAAGGCGCTTCCCGCCTAAGAATCCTGTGAGTGCTGAGGAAGCAGAAATGTTCTTTCAAAAAATGAAAATGGCCGATTATGAGGTGGTACATTTGTATGAAACTTTTGTCAAGCCTAAGTACAGTAACGAGGAAGATGATAAGGTTTTCACGGCTGAAGAAATTGAGGAACTACGTGTGAGGAAAATGCTCTACGAAACCCACATGGTCCATCCGGGAGAGGGCACTAGCACCGCTGAGGTGTTATACATGGGACCAAGCGCCAAGCTTCAAAACTGGAAGGCTATGCCATTCCCGATCAGGTGGGAGTCCCGGTAGACCCGTCCTGCTACTTTTTCTGCATTCCGAGTTATTCCAGGGTGTAACTCGGATGTATCCTGTAGTTTCTTGTCTTTAAATTCCCGAATGTGAACCCTGTTATCTTCAAAATTCCAAGAAATGAAATCAATATTTCATCGTTTATTTTTCTTTATCCTTTCTGATTTTGCTATTTTTTTCCTTCATTTTTTCTCTTTAGCTCTAATAATGCAGCTTTAAATAACATGACATGCTGGCGGACTTCATGCCTAGATCCCAAAACGCTGTCAGATTTCGAAATAATGAATCAAGAGTCGAAATGCAAAGAAGGTAACCTTGAGGAAATAAAACAAAGAATTAGAACAATTGAAGGAAAATTGGTTCGCGGTTTGGAAAGGTCCATACATTACAACAAAAGAGTGTGCTGTACTCAGGGCACATCCGGGCAGTTGTACCAACAAAGAATGGCCCACGCTTACAACAAGAAGGTGCCTCCCAGGAATTTTGAAGTGGGACAACTCGTATTAAGACGCATTCTCCCCCAAGAAGCAAAAGGAAAATTCGCTCCTAATTGGAAGGGTCCATACATCATCCAGAGAATATTGCCGAAGGGAGCATTGTATTTGGAAGATATCAAAGGAAATGATCCCGAAACAGCTGTGAATGCAGAGGCAGTAAAAGATACTATGTCTAGGCTCTCTGCGGTGTTGGTTTTTGTGCAATTGAGATGACAAAGGCTTTTCTTCTCGCTATCCAAACACTATTAACCCTTCGTAAATCCATTTGAGTTGGTTACCCTTCTTTGGCTACCCACTTTGGAACCCGAAAGTACAAAAGAAAAAGAAAAAAAAGAAAAAAAAAAGAAGAAAAAGAAAATATGATGAAAAAAAAAGAAAATAAAAGAAAATATGATGAAAAGAAAAAAGGAAAGAAAAGAAAAAACAAAACAAAAACGAAGCAAAACAAAATTATTTGCCTGAACTACGTTTGACTTGATTCCGAAAGGATACGTAGGCAGCCTCTCTCTGGGGTTCAGTCACACCAAAACAAAAATCCCAATTCCCCCCAAAAATTAAAACTGGGGCAGATGATATAATGGTTCGGCCATGAATCCGCCGAAATGGTTCCAAAGTTGTACTTCCGTCCAAAATTCTTTTTACCCAAAAACCTTGTCCAAGTCCTTCTGATCAATTGGCAAAAGCGGGGGAAGTGAAAAACAACATTGTTGGAATCTGACACAATGCAAATTGAGAGAAATAAAATGAGAGAGTCTTATCGGTGAAAACCTTCGGGCACCATAAGGCGATGGTGAGTAGAGAAATTAAAAATGAGAGAGTCCGCTTAGTGAAAACTAACAAAGACCACTATCGGGCGACGGTGAGAAGAGAAATGAGAGAGGTCGATTGGCGAAAACCCACAAAGGGCGCTGTCGGCCGAAAAGAAGACATCTCACCACTAAAAGAGTCCTGGCAAGGTTCCCTGGTTTTGAAATAAGGATCAATGGGTTCACGAGAAACTGAAAAGTTTGTGTGGGTCGGGCGTCCAGTCCAACAAGCATGTCATGTTCATTTGAAGCCAGCATGCACCCCAGATAAGTCCTCCTTTCCCCCCGAAAGGGACATTTCTCTTTAAAATCATATGCTTGCCTTTTGCATACTTTTTCTTTGAATCCCTTTCGGTTTAACTCTGATTCCGTAACTAGTACAAAGAAAAGGTGGAAGGACCGGCTTCGCAGGGCTCCGCCTGGTCAGAGTCGAAGAAAATACCCAGCCTCAGCGAGTGCGTCAGGCCAATCTCGACTGACCATGGTGGTTGATGCTTTCAAAGCAAAAACATTGGAAAAGAAAGGAAGTCAAAGGCAAAGGTCCCAAGGGCAGAATAAAGTGAAAAGGCCAGAGCCCACACGGGCGAGTCATAATGAAGCCCTGAGAGTTGGACCCGGTCGGTTAGAAAAGAGGTTCACCCTCAAGGCCAACAAGCAGCAAGTTCTCAACGGAAAAGGGGCCGGGATCAAGCAATTGGGATGATCAAGGCCACAGAACCAACCACCGTTTCAAACTAACAAATTGTTCTTTGTTGAAAACAGGTCTTATTCAGAGCAACCGTTCAAGAAGCAGGTACAGCCCAAAAGAAATGAAATGCGCAAGCGCTGAAACAGCTTTGCAGCAGGAAAACGACCAAAAAGGAAGTTTCCCCCAAATTCTTTCATGCGTTTTGCTAAATAAAAAGGAAAACATATAAAGAGGAAAACAAAAGAAAAAGAAAGAAGAAAAGAAATAAAAATGAAAATCCCAAAAGAAAAACAAATCATGGTAGCATAGGATCCCATCCTTAAATATCCCAGCCAAAAAACCGAGGATCTCCTGGCCAAAAAACCGAGGAGCCTTTTCTTTCCAAATCCCGGCCAAAAAATCGAGGATCTCCCGGCCAAAAAACCGTGGAGCTTTTTCTTTCCAAATCCCGGCCAAAAAACCGAGGATCTCCCGGCCAAAAAACCGTGGAGCCTTTTCTTTCCAAATCCCGGCCAAAAAATCGAGGATCTCCCGGCCAAAAAACCGAGGAGCTTTTTCTTTCCAAATCCCGGCCAAAAAACCGAGGATCTCCCGGCCAAAAACCGAGGAGCTTTTTCTTTCCAAATCCCGGCCAAAAAACCGAGGATCTCCCGGCCAAAAACCGGGCTTTTTTTCTTTCCAAATCCCGGCCAAAAAACCGAGGATCTCCCGACCAAAAACCGAGGAGCTTTTTCTTTCCAAATCCCGGCCAAAAAATCGAGGATCTCCCGGCCAAAAAACCGAGGAGCTTTTTCTTTCCAAATCCCGGCCAAAAAACCGAGGATCTCCCGGCCAAAAACCGAGGAGCTTTTTCTTTCCAAATCCCGGCCAAAAAACTAAGGAACTTTTTCTTTCTGAATCCCGGCCAAAAAACCGAGGATCTCCCGGCCCAAAAACCGAGGAGCCTTTTTTTCTTTCAAAATCCCGGCCAAAAAACCGAGGATCTCCCGGCCAAAAACCGAGGAGCCTTTTTCTTTCCAAATCCCGGCCAAAAAACCGAGGAGCTTTTTCTTCCCAAATCCCGGCCGAAAACCCAGGGTCTCCCTACACAATCCTGATTTGATTGCTTAGATATGTGTCACAACTAACTCACGAAATTTTCCTAGTGAAAACTGGGGCAGAAAAATTTCATTCATTTGTTTTGGTATCTTACGCAAGTCGATCTCAAAACACAGGGTGTGAGATGACCAATGGAATTAGTCTCAATCCAGAGTCAAGAAAAGAAGAAGAGAACAAAAAGAAATGAACTAAAGTGAAGCGAGCAAGGGTGCGGATCGCCCAAAATCTGATTGAAGTCACAAGCTCCGCTGATCCTGTTTTGACCCAATGCTGCATGAAGAAATAAACATCTACAACTTACGAGCATCAAGATTCAGATCGAAGTTCACAACAGACTCAAGATCAAGTGTCAAGAGAATTATAGATAGGAATCTTGTAACTCATAGTTGATAGGCATAGCTAGCTTAGCTTTGATTTTCCTTTTGGTGTAATAAGGAGGTCAGCAAGCAGTAGCAACAGCAACAGCAGTGAAATCACAGCTCCTGGTAGTCCCAGCTACCAAACCTTCCAAAACTACACTGACCTGATTCCTTTATAGCCAAGGATATGTAGGCAACCTTTGAAGCAGGGTTCGGTCAGACGGTTTTCAAAATGCTTCTCATGGAGTGCCGAGCAGGCAAATATTCTTCATGGTGCTCATTTATCTTTGCCCGAAAACCCTTCGTGTCTTCGAGCAAAGAGGGGCAGCTGTGAGCACGTGATTTTTGCCACGCTTAAATTACTCCTATAAAATTCCTTAGAATTAGGATTTTTCTTTTATTATTTGAATTTTAGGAATTAATTGCATGATTTTGTGTCTTGCTTGCCTTTTTGTGTGCATTTTAATTGATATAATTCCAAAAATACAAAATAGTGCGCATTTTAATATTACAAAAATAAAGAAAATAACAAAAATGGTTCTTTGCATTTCTACTTTCAATTTGTCTTAAGTTTTCGTTTAAATTAGAAATTAGTTAATTTTGAAATTTTAATTAGTATAATTTTAGAGTCAATTTGGGTCTTTATTTTTAATCTTACATTTAATAAAATCAGAAAATTCAAAAATAAAAAATAAATAAATAAAATACAAAAAAAGAAAAGAAAAGAAGAACACAAATAAAAGAAAATGAAATAAAAGCAAAAGGGCTGGCAAATGTTTGGGCCAAATCCGGGTGAGACCAGCCCAATACCCTTCCAAATCGTTTCCAGACCAAGCCCAAATACAAAAATACCCGGTCCAGGTCCCCCATCCCCAAAACGACCCCGTTTGGCTTAGAATCAATCCCAGCCGTCGAGGTTGTAAGATTCGACGGTTGGGAAGCTAGGATTTCAAAGTATATAATTGTCCAAACACACTCTATCCCCCCTTCTCACCGTCTCTCAGACCTCAAACACCCAAACCCTAATTCTGCCGCCTACCACCGCAAACAGCCGCCGGAAATCGCCTCCGCCGGCGGCGATTGGCCAATAGCTCCCAAAATTACACCACTACACCGCCTCAATCTCCCCGTCACAAGTCCCTCACTATCTTCCCTCGAATCCCACTAGAATCCTTCGAATAACCAGAACAGTCGTCGTCATCTCCGCCGTCCACGGCGGCGCCACCTCCAAACGCCCCCAAAATCACACCCCATGCTCCTCTCCTCCTCTTCTTTCCATGTCTAGGTTTAGATTCACTCAAATCACCACCAGATTCCTCGAATTTCAAATCGAAACTCGGGCCCCAAAACCCTAAATCCTCTAAATTTCACCAAATTCACACCCCGTGATCTCCTCGCTTCTCCCATTCCTAATCCATCATCAGTGGCCTTCGAATCTCGCCCAAGGTGCTCGAATTCTAAATCACAGAAGCGGTAGAACTCTAGAGCTACATAGGTGAGTTTTCTTTGTTTTTTCTCGTTATTTGAATTAGTTTCTCCTCCACTGTCTCTTCTTCATGATTAATCGAGTTAGTTTTCATTTTTTTTTGCTTGCCAATCCATTTAGAGTCAGTAATTGGCTTTGTTTTTCTGTTCATACTTGTTTGTTTCATTTTTTTTGAGTTCTAATTGATAGCACGAATCTGTTCTTCTTAATTTTTGTTGTGTTAGATTCATAATTTTGTTTACTTAATAATCAGTAGCATAATTTGGAATTCTGTCAATTTTGGTTCTTAAATTCCGTCCAATTCATAGTAGTAGTCTATAATAACTTCGATTAGGATTAATTCTAATTCAAATTATGTTGAGATTCCTATGTGGCTATAGCTGATCATTTCCAAATTATTTGGTTAAATAACCATGGTCACTTTGGACCAAGGTAAAAGGGGTTTTGGGTTTAGCTGACATGAGTGGGTAATTTCATGAATGAATTAAGGGTGTTTTAGGTATTTCAAAATAAGAATCTTGCAGTAACTAGAATAGAATTCCCTGGAAGCTTCTAAATGGGGTTCAAAATAGATTTTCAGGGACTTAATAATGTAACTTGGGTCACAAGCCTAAACCTTAAGGACTAATTAGCTAAAATTGAAAAATAAAAGAGGGACTAGGGGTGTAAAGTTGAAAATCTAAGGCAGCCCTAGGCTTTGCCTATAAAAAGGCATGCCCATTGCCTTGATTAAGAAGTTTTAAAAATCTGAAAAAATCCACACAAGTTTCTAGAAGCATTAGAGATTCAAAAACTCTGAAAATTTCGAAACTAGATCTTAGAAAAATTAGAAAAAATCTCAAAAAATTTAGTTTGAGAAACACTGAAAGCTCTGAAACTTCAAAAGTGTCCTGGGTTCAAATTCGAGCTATTTTTGGGGTGTATTTGAGCTGTTTTGGTTGTTGCAGTGATTGGAATTGGTCTTGGTTGGTTAATATGGCTTTCTGAGCTTATGAACCTCTGATTTTTGCTGCTGCACTACTGTGATACTACTGATTCCTGATTTGCTGAACTGCTGCTGACCTTCCTCTTTTCTCTTGTTACTTTACACTTCCAGGTACACATTCGAACCTGATTTAATGTAGCTTTGAAGTGAAAAGATGAAATAAAATGCTCATCCATTTGCCTCCTGAAATGTGTTTGTTTGGACTGCCATATAGCAATAGCTGAATAGATAGCTGTTGATATGTATTTGTTTAAGTTTAATTTTGATTTGTGTTTACACAGTCCCTGGATTGTATAACTGGACTAAACTGGACTGTTTTGAGCCCTTTTAAATACTGTAGGTATAGATTACTGTAGGATTTTAGAATTAGGATTGATTCATTTCCTGATTTTGTTGGCAGTATACTAGACATATAAGCCTGTTCTAAGAGCTGTGATCCAAACAATGGATCTGTAGTTCATGTAAGGCTCTAATTGTAGGTTTCGACCATATCAATGGTTGTAATCAGCTCTTGTGTCATATATTAGATATTATTTTAGTTTGAATAATCAATTTGGAGTATAGAACTTCAATGAATAGGCGTGTTTGAATTCTGGAAAACAGCATGAATGCTCGCAATAAATGTGGAGATGTATATGCATTAGTTATTCAGTCCATAAATCGCATTTTTGACGTGCTTTGAATGAAACTAATTAGTTATGAAAATCTTCTGATTGAATATTAGTAGAAGTAACACCATAGTTAATGTGGATAATTAAGAATCAGATTTTGAAAGTGAATAATCAAATTTCCAGCATGATAAATAGCTTAGATTGAATAGCAGACATAGAAATAAATTGATAAATGTATTGAATGTGGAGTTTTTCCCTTTTATTTGTTGTCCCAGTCGATGAGCTTAATAGTTGGAAATTTTTTTAGTGATCTCTGTTTGGGCTAGTCTATAGGCCCATGGCTGATAATCTATGCCATTCAATTTGGGCCTCAACATTATTAAGGCAAGACCTGAGTTACAACCCCACTTATTTTGTTTGGACTCACATTAAGGCCCAGGGCTGAAGGTTGAGTTCAGCCTTTCTAAGTAGTAATGCTTTCCTTGGTATTATATTGGGCCAAGATCAAAAAATTCGAATATTTGAAGGCTTGATAAATATTAAAGATGAGATTAATTTTGCAATATAGGTTTTGGGCTTTCTTGTTAAGTAGCAGCTTGAATTAAGAGGTATGCCTCTTGTTCAAGTGTGGACTTGAATTTGAGACTCAAATTCCTTGTTTGCCTTAAACAATAGCAACAACTAATATTGATTAATTAGGGCTCTTTAGAGACAAATTCAATAGAAAATTATAGTTTGCTCTAGGATGGCCTTTAAATAATAAAATGAGGTGAGCCCCGCCAAACAAAATGCATAAATTGCGGGGCCCTCTTCAAATGTTCCTATTAAAATATTTAGAATTCAGGACGTGCTGTTTAGCGAATTTCACGGCCCCCCGCAAAGATAATAACACGTTAGTCGCTTTAGGCGCGCTTTTAATAATTTTACCTTCATAAATACGGGTGTGCATTTCATGCAACCCAAATCCAAATCCTAAAACGTTGAATAAGAATGTGTCGAGGATCCGGGTGCATTTCATGTGACGTGATCCAAAAATACATTTTTAAACGACGTTCACTTCCTTAAATTTTTTAATTAAAAGCGGTTAAACAATTCTAAAATTGCACTATAGGTTTGAACATGTATAAAAATCTAATTTCAGCCATTTATAGTAATTTAAGCGACCGTGCTAGAACCATGGGATCCGGGGGTGCCTAACACCTTCCCTCGGGTCAACAGAATTCCTTATTCAGAATTTCTAGTTCGCAGACTCCAATTGGGAAGTCGAAATTTTCCTCAATTTGGGATTCAAGTTAAACCGGTGGCTTGGGACACCAAAAGCCAATCCTATCCCAAGTGGCGACTCTAAAAATAAATAAATAATCTCATTTCGAATAATGTCACTTTAAACGGAAAAACTCCCTTATACATTATCCTTCGGGGTAGGTGTGTAAAAAGGAGGTGTGACAGCCATGGCTCAGGTTGTAATTGCCACACCCCAGTTCTGTTGTAGTTCGATTACTACAGTTGTGACATCAACACACTGTCTCAATACTGATGACTTTTAATTAATAGGTTTCTTTTGGACGAGGAAAAAAAAATATGTTGCATATACGGATTTTTATGAAACGATACGTAATTGGTAATTTTCAAGTATACATGTAATTGAAGAGAAGACAAGGAGTGTATTACTACCGAAATGCACATCCAGCTCTGGTTGTGCAACACAATTGTGTGCGACATTTCATCAATCAGTTGGTGAGCTTCTATTTCTTCACCATCACCAAGACACTGAACCGAATCTATAGAACAGGTTCCCCGCATCTTTACTTCACAATAAGCTAAACAGTGAAAACGAATCAAATCTTAAATGGATAAAACAATGAAGGAAACTGGAGTTGATAAAGTTCAACAAAAAGGAGTAAGAGGACTCCCACATCGACAAGATAGAGTAAATTCAAACTTTATTACAATATAAAATGGGAAACACTGGCTATTGCAGAATTCACGCAGCCATGCAGTGAGCACAAAGCGAACTATTCTTTCGCCTTTTACTAAAGAATACCGTGTGCGCGCTGCACTTAGTGGCATACGCTTATTTTTGGAGGGGTTTTCTTCTTTAGAGTACCCCTACAATTCTAGTTCCAGTCTTTATATGCTAATAATATGTGGTTAGACGGTGAAACAATTCAGAGTGTAAGCTGAGGAATAAATTATATATTTGAAAACTACATTGATAAACTGTTTATATAACTTAAGCCATTCTAATACGTTGTATATAACTTAAACTAAAGTACAGGTTTGGTTAGAATTTTTTCTTTTTGGCTTGGTTTTGGGGTTTTATTTATGTTGTTTTGCTATACACCTTAACAGATATAACTATATGAGAACTAGTAATGTCAAATCTACATATTTTTTCTAAATTCAATTTACATGAGTAATACATTTTTAGTGAGATACTCGCACACTTGTAATTTCCTATAAAACCATTAAGAAACAAGTCAACAAAAAAGCTTGCACACCTAAAATTATAATCAAAATATAAGTATGATTTATAGCATATTTGGCCGTGATTTTTTCAAAAGCATTTTTCAAAAAAAGTATTTTTGGTGAGAGCAGTTTGTGTTTGACTAATCAATCTGGAAAACACTTTTGAGCAATAATTAATATTGTGAGCTTTTAAAAAGTGCTTCTAAACGTATCGTTCTCAAAAAGTGCTTTTAGGGTGAAATTATTTTTTTCTACTATCTCAAAACTATTTATGCTTCTAATCAAAAGCTTTTTTTTCCCTTTTAAAAGCTTTGCCAAACATTTTAACTTTGAGAAAAAAGTACTTTTAACCAAAAGAAGAAGAAGAAGCACTTTTGGCCCAAAATAAGGGCGAACAAACATGCTATTAGAGTGAATAGGATAAAAACGCGAAAAATTATTACTATTTTTAGAGTTTCATACCTAAATTATTGGGTATTTCACATAACTCCCCTGAACTATGAACTCATATTAATATGAGAAAATCTCACTTTATACCTATTAATTCTAAAATATTTACCCTTTAATGCCAGGCCCAAACTATTTACTACTCCTACCCATGGGGCCCAAACTATTTACCCGGTTAAAATGAAACAAAAGTGGAAAAAACCTGGTAAGCAGAAATGGCAACACCGAATATGAATTGGGGAGGGAAGTCAGCACGAGAGAGTTGGTGCTTAGAGCTGTAAATGGAGTTCCATTCTTCCTCTATTTTCTTCTTCTTCTCTAAACCCATTAGTTTTCTAGAGTTAACACTTGAATTCGTTTCCATTTCTATTAAGGGGTTTAATTCTAAAATGATTTTCCAGAACTTTAAACTGAACAAAAATGGAAGTGAACTGTGAAATAGTGAAAGTGAAGAGAATACGGCGGAGTGTGTTTTTCTTTTTTGTTTTTCCTTTTCTCTATTTTTACTCTAATTATTTTGTGTATGTCTCACTGCCTCCGGTCATCTCTTTACCTGTTTGCAGAATTGTATCGTGAAAAGAAGAAAAATTGTTTTCACAATTTACCTGTTTTCAAAACAAATCTCAATTGTTTTCACCATAGTAGGTAAAGGTCATTGACCTGTTTGCAGAATTTTCCCCTCACTTTGAAATAGAGGGGAATGAATCCGGACCGCCCGTACGAGTGGGGACAACAAGTATCAATGTATCTCTGGAGAGATCTATGGAAGTTTGGGGAAAATTGTTTGTTTTTATTTATGTGCGCCTGGGAATTGAATAAAATAAAATTTACTGTATTTAATTGCTGGGGAGTTAATAAATGGAAGGAGAACATGTATTGAGATTTGTTTTGAAGCTCTTGAATTTAAAATTTTTATTTTGAAGATTTCTTGTTTGATTCCAAGTGGGTGCTGTTAAATATTACTTATAGTACCTTCTGAAAGTTCGTACTGAAATTTGATAGCATTTGGAGCTGATTTGAGGTGATTGAGATCGAAATTTTTAGCTGAAAATCGAAGAAAAACACAGCTATAGTATACCGCTACGGTATACAATATGCTGTAGGAGTATATAGCTATACTGCAACAGTATACTATTATACTTTATAATATACTGCAACGGTATATTGTAATAATCGAAGAAGAACACAGTTACCTAACAGTATACCGCTACAATATACTATAGGAGTATATAGTTATACTGCAACAGTATACTATTATAGTGTACAATATATTGTTATAGTATACTGTAATAATATGCAATATACTATAACAGTATGCTGTAATAGTATACAATATACTATAATAGGATACTTATTATACGCAAATTCACTTGCATTTTTCCTTTTAATTTGCATTAATCTTTTACCCAGCGTGAGGGGCAAATTGAAAATACAAAATACAAAATAAAAAATATATAGTATGCTATATAATGTAACGGTACACTCTTACAATTAGATCCTTTTAGAATTTTATGAATTTTTTTTGATAACTAATATTATTTCAGCTTAATAATTGCATTAAATTTTTCTTACCTCTTTGCGTACAATTATATACCCTGTTGGTATAGCTATATACTATACTGGTATCATATGTTATTATTTTTTGATTGTATTAGCTACATTTAATTGGTACACAATTTGATTTTTCTTTAGTAATAGTATAAAAAAAAGAATAATAAAAAATAGTGAAAACAGTGAATGAAATTAGATTATGAAGAGAAAAAAAATATAAAAAAAGAAGTTAAATGAAATTAGAAAAGGAAAAAATAAAAAAATAAAAATAAAACGAGAAAAAAGAAAAGGAGAAAAAAAAAAGAAGCATAGAAATAAAAAAGAATTGAAGAATAAAGAAAAAATTTCCCACAAAAACTACTATGGGTAAGAAATGTAATTAGTTTATGGGTAAAAAAATAAATGGTTAGACAAGGATAAATAGTTTTGTTTCTGTGGGTCACTGTGTCAAAACCCCTATTAATATACCCCTGGAGGAATATGATCTACTACGTGAACATCACGCTCCAAAAACTCTTTCAAAGAGTTCCAAGTGGCAGTACACGTGGAATAAAAGTTTGATTGAATAGGTAAAAATTCCCTTAAACTAATATTTTTTTCGAGCTTCATATCTAAACTAATGCGTATTCGCAAAACCTCTGTTAGAAATGTAGGTGGACTCTTCTCTAAGACTTTTTTCATCTCTCACGTGCCTCTCAGCAAGTTCTCAATTTTTTTACCACATATTCAACCAGGAGGTTTTAATCTAATGAGAGTAATAGTCAATGGGGTAATGTGAACACCAAAGTGATTGTTTAGAGGAGTTTTAACCATTCACTATGATTTAGTACTAGTTGATTCTTTTACTGTCCACATACCAAGAATCAAATTTAATATGTATATTATAAATAATTTGATTTTTTTTGGTTTCTCAATTTTTATATTTGAAAAATTCAAAACTAAACCAAGAAACCATTTTCTTTAATATTTAATCAAAACCTAACCAAAAACCCAAAAAAACAAACCAAATAACAAAAAGAATTGGTTCGATTGATTTTTCGATTTAATCCGAATAATGCACACCCTTGCTAGTAATCAAATCCTTTGATAGATTGTTTCACTCCATATTTTTGTTTATGTTGTTAATATTTTCTCGGTAAATGCCATAAAACATTTTGGTTTTTCTCTTTTCAGTTAGTGCTAATTCTAAACAATTTATTCAAACTCCAGATTAATCTCCATCCAGGTTCATTCTGGCTTTCTTTCCTGTTTTTACGTATTTTTGTTACTTATCTGCGTATGTATCTAAAATTGAGGGAAAGAAAGGGAAGCAATGGTTAAATCTCAAGTAAGCATCTTAGATTTGAAATAAACAACCACTCTGTAGTAGTAAATGACTTCAGAGAGAAAATAAGAGGGATAGCATAGGCATAAGATGTCCCAAAGCTAGCTTTGATTTGGTTGGAAGTGGGTGAGTACTTGCAGTAAAAAAATGCTCTCAAACAATAACTCACAACTGCCCTCTTTCATCCCACCTAAACCATCACATATCTCCATTCCTCCATCTTCCCCACCTTCACAACCATCCCTAACTACTTCTTCTGAAACTACCGTCCAACCATCCAAACACATCCAAACATCTTATCTAAATACTCTACTTTCAAATAATATATCACCTTCCACATATACTTCAAATGATCAGTTTTCCTTTACTCAGGTTATAAATGATGAATTGGAAGCACCAACTGATCCAAACATCTTCATTCCACTTTCTCTTGACGAAAAGGAAAGAATTTATAAGCCATGGCAACATGTACTGATTATAAAGCTATATGGTCAAAAAATTGGCCACCGGCAAAAAATTTACGCCTTATGGAAACCTACTGAAAATCTACCGCTTATAGATTTAGGATCTGATTTTTACTTACTTAAATTCCAAAAGGAGGAAAATAAGATTCATGCTATACAAGATGGACCTTGGTTTATACTAAATCATTTCCTATCTGCGCGTCAATGGGAGCCAAAGTTTATGGCTTCTGAAACAAAAATAAATTACTCCGCTATTTGGCTACGTTTATCTGAATTACCAACCGAATTTTATGATTTCCAAATTTTACAGAAATTGGGAAATAAAATTGGGAAATTATTAGCTATTGATAATTGTACATCTTCAACAATTAGGGGACGTTATGCTAGGTTGTGTGTTCAGGTTCCATTGGATCAACCACTATGCACTCATATTTTTATTGGCCATCATAAACAAATTATTTTATATGAAGGTCTAAATTTGTTATGCATTAAGTGTGGTCGGATGGGACATAATCAATTAGTTTGTTCTTATCAAGCCAACACTACTCACCATGAAATCTCTACACAAAACCAATCCACTACCACTAACCCTATTAACACCACTTTGTCCAGTACTGAAGAATGGAAGATTGTTAAATTTCCAGCTAACTCAGCTAAGAAAATTAACTACTCCAAAGGGAATCAATCGCTCAACTATACAGGACAATCAGGTATGCCTATAGATAAGACTAATACTCCTAATACTCCTTTTACTAAACTGTCTATTAATAATAATATAAACTCATCGCCTAGTTCTAATATAAAACAAGCTGCACCTACGAAACAAATTCTTTATAATAATCAATTTAATCAACTAGTTGTTGATGACAACCCCACTGATAATTCCCTTAATCCGGACTCAACCATTTGTTCACACAAACTAACTACTACTCAAGTACCTCTAAAACTACCTACTAACTCGGCCCAATCAGAATTGGTCCACCCTCCACCACAATCTATCAACATGCATGCAATATGACACGGCTGCCTCTCCCACATGCAAGACACAATCTCACCCTCACACACAACACAATCAGCATCACTAAATATCCTACAACAAAATACACACAAAACACACAAAAAAAAAACACTAATTAATACTACTCCTTCGAGCTCCTCAAAACCTATTATACCTTCCATGCAAGAACGCCATCATGACTTCACTACCATATCTCAATCTCCTTCAAACACACACACACACACTCCAACTCCATCAATCAAACCGCCATATCATCCACTCACATTCATTCTACTTTCTTGCATGGTTCAACTTCAACTTTAAATTCAGACTTATCCTAATCAATCACTCATTCACCACTTTCCACCAATTTACAAAATGTTTGCCAACAACCTCAATTATCTAAGAAGGTCACAACCAAACCCACAACGCCAGAATATACACCGGCTACAACACACTCAAAATCCACCCTCATTTCCTCCACCACACTTGATAATGAAGCCCAACACGATCATTTATACCGTACAAACACCACAAGCACCGTCAACTCTTGCATCTTGGCTAGAGACGGGGCTTCAGAATCATGCCCTAACCTTCACAATGGAAGTCAATCACCAAGAGGTAACAATCCTAATCAACAATCCAAGAGACCTTGCTCAAATAATAGCGGAAGGGATGCAACTAGGGACGGAAATCTTTGCAAGATACCATTGGTCAATGATCCAAGCACCTCATCTCTCGCCATATCACCCTCTCAATCTTCCAACACCATATTGGGATCCCACTTACCTACATCCCCATATCCTTCATATGCCTTTTTTATCCAGCAACACCATGGATTCAACCTTACACGAATTCACAACCACATCTCCCACTGATGGAACCCATAATCCACCAACTCCAACCCCATCACCATCCCACTCACCACCACACAGTCCCAATCAAGAAGAACAAGACACGAATTTTCAGGAAGAACTAGAAGCAACAATCGTATACAACAGGGAAACACGTCCAATACATGCATGGCTCGATAGAATAAAGGTATTTGTCCAGAAAGAGAAATAAGAAAGAAAAATATTCGTAAGGTGCCCTCCAAACCTAATGACAATATCATTTCGTCTAAGGCCAACCACAAATCCAGATGTGGGGAAATATGTGATGCTTCTACTACCAACCTTTCGCCTACGTCCAAGAGAGAGCATGAGCAATTGGAGGACTACAAGGAGAAGTCCAACGCCTGAACCAGATAACAATAATATGAATTTTATCATCTGGAATTGTAGAGGAGTTCTTTCCACTGAGTTTAGACGAAACTTTAGGTCTTTACTTGATTACAATAGGCCGGCATTAGTTGTTCTCTTGGAGACATACTGTCAAAATCATCAAAGCTTGAAGGAAGATTTCAACTTCAATGGAATGATTGAGGTTGCTGCAACAGGACACTCTGGAGGAATTGCAATATTATGGTTATCAAATGTATTAACTGTTGAGCCAGTGGCCACCACTGCATAAGAAATCCACTGCCATGTCCAGGTGAAACCCTTGCCTTTTAAATTTTTATTTACTGCCATCTATGCTAGTAGTGAATTAATTAATAGACAATCTTTATGGAAAAATCTTATGTCTGTCTATGATAATTATAAAGGACCTTGGATTATTGGAGGAGACTTTAATGAAATAACACATGCTAGTGATAAATTTGGTGGACTTCCTATAAATAATTCACGTTCAAATAAGTTCTTGGACTGCCTAAATTACTGCCAAATGATAGATTTAGGATATAAGGGTAGTCGATATACTTGGACTAATGGAAGACATAATAAGTTTAACATACTTGAACGTATTGATCGTATAGTTGCTAACTATGCATGGCTTAATCAATACACTGAAGCTCTTGTCACACACCTTCCCCGTACTCACTCAGATCATTGTCCCATTCGACTAGAGCTTCACCACTATCCTTTACCTAGGAAAAAATATTTAGATTCGAGACCATTTGGACTAGTCATCCTACTTTCCATTCTGTTGTCAAGCAAGCTTGGATGAAAAACTTAGCATTACTTCTGGCCATACATAATTTCACAACTACAGTGCAAGAATGGAACAAGGCTACCTTTGGTAACATCTTCAAAAAAAAGAGGAATATTCTAGCTAGATTAAGTGGAATTCAGTCGTCTGTCCACTATCCAACTAGTATATTCTTACAAAATTAGAAAATGAATTAACAATAGAATTTAATAAAATACTTAGGTTGGAAGAGGATTTTTGGAAGTTAAAATCACGTATTGACTGGTTAAATAATAGGGATGCCAATACTAAATTTTTCCACCTAAGTACTCTTAATCGTAGAAGACATAATAGAATAACGGCTATTCAAGATCAGTGGAGAAATTGAATAACAAATCCTACTCAAATACATGATAACATTACCTAATATTATAAGACTTTATTTACAACTCAAAAAACAGTTTCTTTTTCAAAAACAAACCTACTTCCTTCTAATATCCTCACACCTGCTGATCAAACCTCCCTAACACATCCATTACAAGATTTTGAAATTCTCAATGCTATAAAACCATTCCAACCTATGAAAGCACCTGGACCAGATGGGCTCCACCCTCTTTTTTACCAAAATTACTGGGACACTATAGGCGACTCCGTTAAATATTTCTGTCATAAAGTCTTCACTGACTATGAAATTGATCCAATCATA
Organism: Nicotiana attenuata; assembly: GCF_001879085.1. Taxonomy (NCBI): domain Eukaryota; kingdom Viridiplantae; phylum Streptophyta; class Magnoliopsida; order Solanales; family Solanaceae; genus Nicotiana; species Nicotiana attenuata. Next base: position 529,127 of record NW_017670247.1, on the reverse strand, counting down.
AATTCCACTTTCATATGTCTTATTCCCAAAAATAATAATGCATCCACAATTTCTCAATATAGACCTATTAGTCTTTGTAATACTATTTACAAAACAATTATAAAAATAATAGTAAATAGATTAAAACCAATTCTGGATCATATTATACATCCCACACAATCCAGTTTTCAAAAAAATAAAAGAGCTGCAGATAATGCTATAATAGTACAAGAAATTATTAACAAATTCCAAAAAATGAAGGGTAATAATTTAAGCATGCTTCTTAAGATAGATCTTGAAAAGCTTTTGATAAAATAGAATGATCTTTCATTCATAATATATTAGTAAGCTTAAATTTCCCTAATAACATTACTAAATTAATTATGTCATGTATTACCACCACTACAACTTCAATTTTAATTAATGGTAGTCCAACTGAATATTTTAACCCCACGAGAGGTATTAGACAGGGTGACCCTTTGTCACCTTATCTGTTCATCTTATGCCTAGAAATGTTGTCCAGAAAAATAAATAATGCAGTCGACTATCAGACATGGAACCCAATTTCTTTATCAAATAAGGGCCCACAATTATCTCATCTATTCTTCGTTGATGATATTATACTCACTTCAAAAATCATAGCTAATACTTGTCAATCAATGGTCAATACTATTACACAGTTCACACACCAGTCTGGCCAATCTATAAACTTTGAAAAATCAAAAATATACTTTTCAAAGAATTGTCAACCAAATACAAAGCACATTATTCTTCAAATATTCCATATGAAAGAAGGAAAAAGTTTTGAAGAGTATTTGGGATTCCCTATTTTAATAAATAAGCCCTCAAAAAATGACTACCAATTCTTAATAGATAACTTCAAAACTAAATTAGCAGGCTGGAAAACAAATTTCCTATCACGAGCGGGAAGGGTTACTCTAATTAAATCTACACTAAATCACCTTCCTAATCATTTGATGCAATATATAAAAATACCTGCTTATATACTAAGCTACCTCAATCGGTATCAAAGAAATTTTCTATGGGGAACAACACCTCAAAAGAAAAAATTACATCTCATTAACTGGTCTACAATCACACAACCTTTGGAACAAGGGGGCTTAGGTATGCAAAATCTAAGTACAAAAAATCAACCATTACATGCAAGTCTTGCATGGAGAATGTTTAACAATCCACAACAGCCGTGGGCAAAAGTTCTTTTAAATAATTATGTACGCCCGCAGTCTTTAATGAAATATCAAAGTTCAAATACTTGGCGTTAATATAATTAAAGCTTGGACCTACTGCCGTTTAGGTTATAAATGGAATATTACAACGGGACAACATGTCAAGTTCTGGAATGACCCTTGGGCTCAACCATAATTTGATAATTAGAAACTACATTCATGGTCCTATGCCTCAATATGAGGAGAATAAATTAGTTTCTAATTATTACTACAATAATAAATGGCACCTACATAAAGTACCCTTCAATTAACCTCTGCATATAATTTCCCTAATAGATAATATTTATATGCCAATTGTATCCACATCTTGTGACAAAATTTATTCGGATCTAACAGAGAATGGTATCTTTTCAGTCAACTCAATGTACAAGTACCTAATAAACACTACTACACCTACTGGTACCTACACAACCACCTCGTACAAGTGGATTTGGAAACTTCCAATTCCTCCTAAAATATCCTTTTTCCTCTGGTTGATTTGCCATGATAGACTCCCAACGGCTGTGTATCTCACACGACTAGGTATTACCAGTTCAGCAACATGTCCTCAGTGTAATAACAACACCGAAACAATTATACATTTATTCAACATTGTCCCAATGCCCTACAACTTTGGAAAGTCCTTAGGGTCCCAATTATAACTAATACCTCCTCAACATCTCAAAATACTATTATGAATTGACTGTACAAACTTATACATACCCCTCTAGGATCAATACCTCACAAAATTTCTTATACAACTGTGATTCCTTTTGCTTTATGGGAACTTTAGATTATAAGAAACAAACTTACTTTTGAACATCACAAAGTTGTTTTAAATATGCCTTCAATTTTAACAAGGGCGGCTGAATACTACTTCTTAACAAATCATTCTATTAAGCATAATTCAATGTCATCCATCTATATCAAATGGAATCCACCAAATCATACCATTTACAAATTAAATATTGATGGATCTTGTGCCCCTACTCAAAGCAATTATGGTATTGGTGGAGTCTTCCGCAATCACCAAAGCAATTGAATTGTAGGATTTGCAGGATCTGTGAAAGCAGGACCCAGTGTTCAAATAGAACTTCTTGCACTCCTCAAGGGATTGCAAATTGTTGTACAGAAACAGCTCAAACCACTCATCATTCAGACGGATGCACATGCAATAATCGGTATGTTCAAATCACCTACCATGCATTTTACTAATATCATTAATGACTGCAGGTTGTTGCTCCAACAGCTGGGTAGTCCACTAGTACAAGCTATCTACAGAGAGCAGAATTGTGTAGCAGATAGTTTAGCTAGATATGGAGCAACGCATGCACAGGAGCACTGCCTACTTTTTGGGATACCATCACCTTTTGATACGTCTTGTTATGAACAAGATCACACGGGCACACTCCACAGTAGGATGCTTAAGAAGATTATTAGGAATTCTACACAATCTCTCTCTAGTTTATCTATTATGTGTAATAGTAACTCTTTACCAATGACTCTACTACCTACTGCTAGCAACTCTTTAGTAACTACTACTTCTACGACTAGTACTGTTTCCCATGTGGGAGAACAAGCAACAAGCCCCAGCTTTGTACAAAGGATGCCTTGTATGCATCCCCTAAACAATTATGCTGTGCTTGTTTAACAAGTTTATAAAATAGTCTATCTTTCCAACCAAAAAAAAAATAAGATGTCCCATATCGGCTGATACAAAGGAAAACCAAGAACTGGAGGGATATAAAACCATAGGGCAGAGCTGCGAGGAAACATACTTACCTGGACGGGGTCAATGGGCGATCAACAAGATCTATGGCCTAGGCTGGTGACCTCCATTGCACTTTGAAGGGGTGCCCGCCTAAGGTCGGCCCAAGTGGTAGAGCCTACGTCATAATTTATGGCAGCGGGGCCTGAGTTCGCGCGGCCCCTACCCAATTCATCAATTTAAAATTGTTTTTTGGGGAGCTTGATTATCTGCAGTGATAAGATACTAAACTTAGAAGCATCAAACACGTTTATTGTCTTTCAGTTTCAGAATCTTAGCGACAGGGATAAAGTTCCTAACACTGCATAGTGTCATTTTAAAGCTACCTAAAATAACCAGCTGCTTTGTTTTCTTATTCTTCCAATTGGGTCCTTTTTGATAAGTTTAAAAACTAAACATGCATTGTATTGGATTTTCAAGATATGTAGTACAACCCCATTTTAAGTACATTTCAGCAATAAGTTTGTGAGCTTATATATTTCTTCACAACCACCAAGAAACTGAAGCGAGAGTTGGAGTATAAACGAATCAAACGATGAAGGAAAGGAAAGCAAATTAAAGTCGCTTCTACTTGAACCATGTAAATTGTCACATACTCACATATCTTTAAGTGAAAGAATGGTGAATATATAGACTGAAGAAGAAGGAGAACCATACTATTGACGACTCAAAGTTAAATAAAACCTAACGGAGGAAAAGTAGCGACTCCCACATCGAAAGTGAAAGAGCAATCAAGAACATGCTGTTTTGTACAAAAAGAAAGCTACAACGAATGGTTAAATTCACGCAGCCACGCAGTGAGCACAAAGCGAACTATTCTTTCGCCTTTTACTAAAGAATACCGTGTGCGCGCTGCATTCAGTGGCATACGCCTATTTTTGGAGGGGTTCTCTTCTATAGAGTACCCCCAACAATTCTAGTCTCAGTCTTCTGTTTAGCTTTATTCAGTATTAAAGTGGGAAATGGAGCCCATTTGGGTTTAGCTGAAAACAACATTTCTAGATTCCAAATTAATATCTACCCAGCTTCATTCTGGCTTTCATCTTTTATGTCTCCTTGTTATCTGCGTTTTTCATTAAATTGAGGCAAAGAAAGGAAGCTATACTTTCTACGATTAAGGAGTTGTAGTAAATCTAAAATATATGTGGATATAAAAATAGTTTATCTTATATTTAGCAGTGGTTGTCCCTCATCGATTGGCACAAATATAAACAAGGAGTTGGAGATGATGGATTATTATATGCAGCGGAAGCAATCCCAGTATTAAAATCACATTTAATCTAGACAACTAGTATAAACGGGATTTCACGGGTTACCTCTTGTAGCGTGAACAAAGCTCATCTATCACGTGAGCCTCTAATTCCACAGCAACTCAATGAAATCACCATCATCATCACGATCACGATTCCTGAATGTTCTACGGTCTTCTACTGTGTTACCCAATTAATATTCGGAAATAGTAATTTTGTGTGGGCGAAATTTTCTAGGAAAAGGGAGCTAAAATTCGGCCACCGTGTACTCCTTCTAGGTGGAAAACTTTATGTATTTATAGCATAAGATTTAAGGGTTAAAACCCTATTCCAAAACCTGTTGGGTTTTTCAACCAGAAAAAGAATTCCTTTATTTTCTACTAGACAATCTGCCGCGGTCGTGAAAAAACACCATTAATTTAGAAATGATAGTTTTATAAGTTTACTTTGGAAGGAATAATATCTTTCAAGTATATAAATAAGAAAGAAGTAATGATCACTTTATTTGAGAGTAAGGCGTAGTTGTTATTGTTATTGTATATGAATAAGAAAAGTAATTCTATATATCCATAGATCACAATATAAATTCTTTTTGTAGAATCAGAGCCTAAATAAACTACATTTTTAATATCAAATATTGCTTAAAAATAATATAAAAAAAGAATTTTGAAAAATTTCTTCATATATAAGAAATGTATTTTTGTATTCCTTTTTTTTTTTTACTTTATTTCCGTTTTATTGTTTTTTCCCCCTCTTTCTATCATTTACTTTAACATCCCTCTCAATTTTCATCATGTAAATGAACACGGATCATCCTCACGGGCTATTTGTACATCATACGCCTTTACAATTTTAAATTTAAGAAAATGACTTTTTTAAATCTCTTATGTTATAAAAGAGATCTCTTATGTGTAAAAGTAAATCTCTCATGTCTAAAAAAAGAGGTAGAATCGTAAAACTAAAAACAAATTTGTAAATGGCCAAAGAACCAATTGACCCTCACGTGCTATTTAAGTGTCAAACGTATGATTGACATACAATTTTTTTAGGATTTGGCTCTTTTGCAAATGTCATGACCCTATAGTCATTCATACTCTGGCTGACATAATAATTGCATATAGCACATTCCTCATCATCTTATAGAAAGAAGCTATAATCTCAATCATCTTTCTGTTCACCGTATATTGGACCTCTGGATTGTGGATATGTATTTACAACAATATGTTGCCTTTCAAGTGATCGAATCTATATTAAATACAACAATCCCAACCGCAACAACTACTGCCATCAAAAGTGAAAATCATCACACATAATCCGTGAAATTTTAGTACAAGTCATTTATATATGCCACCACAGTAATCATCTCGAATTTGTTGTTGCTGGCCATTAGAGTTGCTTTTCAATCTTCATTAGAAGTAAAGCGGGAAAAAACCTTCCTATTACAAATAACTAAACAGGAGAGAATATATGATTTTGTCAGAGAAGAAATACTAGTACTAATTAAAAAGTAGGGCATATGATTGAAAAGGAGGGAAGTGAGAATGAAAAAGTAGAAGAAAGAAGAATCGTATTGTTTGTGTAAAACGAAGCGGGAAGCGCCAAAACTGAGGGAAAACAAGTATGAATGGAGGCCAATTAAGAGACGTCACTATTGAGTTTGTTTTTACAATTTATAGCACAGCACATAAATAGGGGAAATAGCCAAAATAAATAGGAAAATAGATAAATCCTAACCCTGAAGTATAAAGGTGCTACGTAATGTATTTGTAACGACTCGGCCGGTCATTTTAAGAATTAACGCCCCGATCCCCTATTAACTGCATTCCCCGTGTTTGTTTCTGCTATTGTGAGTTGCCGGGAAGATTTATTTGGAAATTCGGAGAGTTTTAGGATACTTAGTCCCTAAATGAGAGTTTAAGTTTTAGAACTTGGACCGTAGTCGGAGCATTGTGAAGCGGCCTCGGAATGGAATTCCATTGGTTCCGTTAGCTCCATTGAGTGATTTCGGGTTTAGGAGCGTGTTCGGATTGTGTTTTGGAGGTCCGTAGCTCATTGAGGCTTGAAATGCCGAAAGTTGAATTTTTGAAGTTTCCGGTTTGATAGTGAGATTTTTGATATCTGGGTCGGAATGGAATTCCGGAAGCTGGAGTAGCTCCGTAGTGTTGAATGTGACGTGTGTGCAAAATTTCAGGTCATTCGGACGAGGTGTGATAGACTTTTTGATCGAAAGCGTAATTCGAAAGATTTTGGAATTCTTAGGCTTGAATTCGATGATGATTTGATGTTGTTTTAGGTGTTTTAAGGGTTGGTATAAGCTTGGATAGTGGTATATGTCTTGTTCGTTCTTTTGGTTGAGGTACCGAGGGCCTCGGGATGATTTCGGATGGTTGACGAAGAGTTAGGTGCGGAATAGTCAACGCACCTGCGAGACCGCAGGTGCGAAAATTTAGCATTAATGAACGTCGCAGATGTGACTTGTGTTCCCCAGAAGCGGGACCGCAGGTGCGGTCCCAGAGTCGCAGATGCGGATTTACTGGGCAGAAAATCAGAATTTTGAGGGTTTAGTTTCAAAAGTTAGAAAATTGATTTGGAGCTCTGTGAACACCTAATTTTTGCACTATTTTAACACCTCCCAAAGATATTAGTGTTTTGTTATTTTAATTGTTTTTCTCAATTTTTGTGTCTTTAATTGCATATTTCCTATCATAAAATACTATAAAAATAGTTCTTTTTTCATGTATGCATTTTAGGAATTAACTAACCTTTCAATTGGTGAATTAATCTAGTTAATTGATCATTTGAATAAGTTATTTAATTAATTTATTTGTTTGTGTAAATTTAGTTTAATAAGTAGGATTAGAAAGAAATTTGGCCAAATTTGAAAGAAAAAGTGGCCAAGAGTGCAAAATAAGGGGCTGCCATTGAAAGGGTCCAAAACGACGTAGTTTTACCTCAAAACTACGTCATTCATTAAGTGACCAAGACCAAATCTCAATCCTTCATCTCACTTTGATCCAATGGCCTTTATTCAATGCCCCCATAGGTATATAAGGCCCCAAAAATCAGATTTTTGGCCATTTACTAAGCCTAAATTCCTCTCTCTTCCTTTCTCTCCTCACTCTCTCTTCACTCTCTCTACCGCCGCCCAGCTCCGCCACCGGAAATCGCCCGCCGGCGGCGGCCGTCGTCCAAACCACCCCAAAATTTAACACTCTCTTCCTCTCACTCCCCTCATTCTAAATCCATAACCCAAATCCCCCAAATCTCCACCAATAATCAACAAAAGCAAACCCTAATCGCGCCGTCTCCAATGTCGCCGCCGCCGCCGCCGCCTGTCGTCCAAACACCACCAAAATTTCACTCCCTATTCATCTCACTCTCCTCTTCTCCATTCCACGCCCCAAAATCTTCAAAATCCCTCCAAAATCCGGCGAGTTTCCATCAGCCGCCGTCAACCACCCTACTGCCGCCATCTCTGCCGATCCGCCGCCGTCCCAGCCACCCCTCAACCGCCACTCGCCTCCCGTTTCTCTTCACCTCGGCCTCAGCGAGTTTCTGTGTCGATTTTATCAAAACTGCATCCATTCTCTGA
>NW_017670247.1:512061-514090 GCF_001879085.1 Nicotiana attenuata | reverse complement strand
CCCAGGTGGGCTATCTTAGTAAACCAGCATTTGAAATTCATTGGGCTTTCAGCTTATGCCCATTTTCGGAGCTCAATAATGGGCCAAGGCATATTCTGTCCAATAGGTCCAATGCCTTTAAGAAGTCTATAAACATTTTGTCCATTTATTTTATAGATGTTGGCTCAATACCATAACTAAATAAGCAAATTGGCCCACTTTCTCAATAAATAAATAGCTGGCCCATCTTCTAAAATCCATAAGCTGGCCCATTTCTCCTTTTAACAAGAAGTTGGCATATTTCTTTAAAAAAGATTGAGTTGGTCCAACATTTATTTGCACAATTTTTCCAACCATAAGGCTAGAAGATAATAATAGAAATCAGATTTCTGTTATTAATTAATTAACACATTTTCTTTTTTATTAGTTGAATTGCTAGGCAATCAGTAGGCACGCTTAAATCTTTTCATTCACGGATTCGCTTGCGTGGCGTGATATTTAACATTCAATAATTTAACTCACTAATCTCTTACTATATCTATAGTTTTAGTTAAATTTCTAATCCTTTCACCATACTCGCGGATTCGCTCGCGTAGCGCGATAGTAACTTTTTAATAGCGATAGTAACCTTTTAATAAATAATTTTCTCAAAAGCACAAATACAGTAATTTTTTTCTGAAAATAATAGCGTGCTAATAATCCTTTGTCATAACTGCGGATTCGCTTGCGTAGCGCTGTTACGACAAAATTAATAAAATTCGTTTTGGTCGCATATTCGCTTTCGTAGCGCGGTTAGGACAATTTGATACTATTTATATCATACTTTTTTTTAACAACTTTAATAATTAAAAGCGGATAGGTAAAACATGAAAATACATATAAATCACAGTTTGTCCAAAATTAGCTCAAGCCAAGTTTTAAGTCAATAAAGCGACCGTGCTAGAACCACGGGACTCGGGGAATGCCTAATACCTTCTCCCCGGTCAACAGAATTCCTTACCCGAACTTTGTTTTCGCGGACCGATAAAAATAGAGTCAAACTTTCCTTTGACTAGGGATTCAAATAAAAGGTGACTTGGAACAACCAAAAATCAATTCCAAGTGGCGGCTCTGAACAATAAAATAATCCCTACTTCAAAATTGTCACTTCAATTGGAAATACTCTTTAACCCACCATAATATCCATACACATACATATATTTCGGGGGGTGGAAAAAAGGGGTGTGACAGCTCTGGCGACTCTGCTGGGGATAACCAGAATTCGAGCTTGTACATGTTGACTTTTTATTTGGCTTTATTAATTTTGTATATATTGTGATTTATTTGAGCAATGTGCTATCTGTTTGATTTTTACCGTTTTGATATTGTTGAACTGTACATATAAACTGTTTACTCACGCACCCCCTCTGAGTCTTCTTGAAATTAAAATTGGGCATTTGCTTGACATAGCCCGCTTTCTTTGAGATAGCCGAGGTGCTTGTCATCTGGTGAAGGATTTTAGTCACACATATTTTAGGCGGGGAGCACCACCAGTTAAGCCGGAAAGCAATGCTACCGGTACACTGACCCTCCTCGGCTCGAGTTGTCCACTCGAGTAAGCCAGTCTAGATACCTTCTCCACCAGGATTTAAACCTAGAAGAACAAACCTCATGCCGGATATCCCCAGTAGGTTCGCTTTATGTGCATCACATGCATTTGAATTAGCGAAACTCGGCACAGGGGTCGGGTCCGTATAGGATAGGTATCCTCTTTGAGACCATCATGCTCACTTATGTGCTATTTGCTACATCGTTTGGAAGGCTTGCTTGCATTGTTGACTGGCTTTAGAAAATTAGTTGAGCGAAATTAAAACAAAGAAAAAAAAATATTCTCCCAGTTTAGTATAAATAATCCTTTTTTACTAAAATTTTGAAGTAGCGTGAAGTGAGGTGTAAAGATTAATTTTCATAAAAATCAGAAAATAAATAGTCGGTTTCATCGAACTACGCGGGCTTGATTCTCACTACCCAGTGAGATGCGTAGGCAACCTCCATCGGGTTTAGCCCATAT